>NC_084888.1:33116803-33346803 GCF_958979055.1 Alnus glutinosa
GAATCTTACTCCACCAAATACACCACGAGACAAGGGTGCTATCATGGGGGATTAAGACATTATAGAACGAGCTAACCTCAAATTACCCTCTCTTGGAGGGAATCCAATAAAGCTTGTCTATACCATCCCGTCTCCATTTGATGGAGTACAGCTGATCGAAGAACGAAATAAAGAATTCCAACTCCCAATCATGTGTTGCTCTAACAAAATTAACATTCCATTAAGGAAAGTCATTGGAAAACTAAAGATGATCTGCCACGGAAGCATCCCTAAGGTAGGCAATGCTACACAACTCCGAATACGCTCCCTTAGGGGGCAGTACCCCCCACCATACATCATGCCAAAAACTAACCTTGAAGTCGTCCCCCACTTCAAATCTAGTAAAACTAGAAAACTCCTCCCAACCCCTCCTAATGAATTTCTAGAACACCGCCCCATACAACACATTGACTCCATTAGAACACCACCCACCCCACTGTCTACCATATTTAAGTTTCACAACACCTCTCAAAAAATACTTAAGGTCCACTACCCGTCTCCAAATGGTCTCTCTCTGATAAGCATATGTCATAACCTTTTCTTCAGAAGAGTTCGGCTAAACATGAGCAAATTCCAAGGTACTTTCCAGATCCTCAAAGCTCCTATTGTTTCGTTCCCTCTATAAGCACCAAAATAGGCAAATAGGTGCAATTTTTCAAACCACAGCGCTCCTTGGCCTTCCAGAGGACCACCAACAAGCAAGCAAGTCGATAACCCGTCTGGACATAACCTAAGATATCCTGAAACGGCTGAAGAGAGTACTCCACAAAGCAGAAGCCACGTCGCAATGGAAGTTCTTATCGCACAATTGAAGTGTATATTATATGTATGCATACATTTTTTTTAATAAGTAAAATAATTCATTAAAAGCACAAGGGGCACAATCAAGTACATAAGAAGTATATACAAGAAAAACATCTATCAAATCAAGAAGAAGAAAAGAGTGCACAAAAATCTACAAATTACTGATCACAACAGGTACAATAAAGCACCTTAAGCAATATTTGGAAAGGGGGGAAAAGCGACAGACCCAACTTTAGGGAAAAAATGGAATAAGCTATGCAACAATTTGTGGAGAGATGGGGAGTCTGTCGACCATCTTCTTCTTCATTGTGATGTGGCTTCTGCTTTGTGAAGTGCTCTCTTTAGCTGTTTTGGGATGTTATGGGTTATGCCTAGACGGGTTATTAACTTGTTTGCGTGTTGATGGCCCTCTGGAAGGCTGAGGAGTGCTACAGTGTGGAAAACGGTGCCCACTTGCCTATTTTGGACTCTATGGAGGGAGAGAAACAATAGGAGCTTTGAGGACTTGGAGAGGTCTTTAGAGGATATTCTATCATCTTGCTTCCATACTTTGTACCTTTGGACTGCGGCCTTTGTGTCCCCTCTGTCGATTAGTTATGATGATTTTCTTTTTCGTTTCTCTTTCTAGCTAAGTGATTCTTTTTGTATATTTTCTGTGTATTGAGGGGCGCTTTACGTTTTTAATAAGATTAAATTATTACTTGTCAAAAAACAATTTATCAGATGATGACAATGCATTACCATTCCACCCTCAGTTTTAAGTGGAAAAAAATACCTGAAATCCTCCCCAGCTATGTGGAAAGTAATGCAAAACATGTTGATGAGACCGACACCATGTGATATTGCCCATAGCAGCAGAAGGGCTCACTAAAGTCGAGCAGCCTTTGATATGCTCTTTCTCCTCTTGATCAGCCCATCCATCAAATGAAAAAAGGTTGATTTATTTACAGTGACACCTTTCTGAGTAAATTCTTCATAAATGCGCATTGCATCCTTGTATTTCCCTTGAGAACACAGCTCACTGATCTGTTCAGAATAAGCAGTAGAACTCGAATCAGATTCCTCCAGAGTTTCATGAGTTACAACATCTTGCCTCTTGCCCATTTGTGAGGGCTGATAAGGTAGTTTTCCAATTTCAGCCATTTTTGACATGAACTCCTCTGCTTCCTCAATCCTACCAGCATCTGTAAGCGCACCAAGAATGGAATTATACGTATACTGGTCAGGCCCTAATTTTCTCTCTTCCATTTCTGTGAGAAGATCAAAAGCATCCCCTAATCTCCCTTCTTTGCATAGGCTTGATATCAATGTGTTGTAAGTAACTGCATCAGTGGCTTTTGCTTTCGAAATCCATGTGTTGAAAAGCTTAAGAGCCTTTTCTAGCATACCCTCTCTACAAAGCCCACGGAGAAGAATATTACATGTAAACACATTTGGCTTAAATGAATTCTCAACCATTTTGTTGTGGAACTGAAATGCTTTCTCAATGTCCCCCTCCCGGCAGAAACCTTGTATGATTGTGTTGTATGTAATTTCATTTGGGACAAAACCACTCTCTAAAAGCTCATTCAACTTCTCTATTGCTTGATCAGTTTTTTTAGATAGGCATAGCCCTCTGATTATAGTGTTATAGGTGACAATACTGGGAAGGATTCCTTTCTTCTTCATTGCATCCCAAACCTCGAAGGCCTTTTCTGGCTTTTCATCCTTAATGTATCCCATCATCAAAGTTCCATAGCTTACCTCATCAAGAATATAACCACGCTTACTAGCATTAGTAAGCAATTCATATGCTTCGTCAAGCTTTTTCTCCCCACAAAGTGTGTTTAGAATGGTATTAAGGGTAACACTATCCATCTTCAAGCCTTTCCTACCCATCTGATCCATCATTCCAAATGCTTTCCCCATGTTCCCTGCTTTACAATACCCATCTATCAAAGTATTGTAGGTAACACAATCGGGAGAAACCCCACTTTCTTCCATCTTCCGAACAGCATCACTCGCTTCATCCATTTTCCCTTCCTTACAAAACCACTTAATCATTATATTGTGAGTAACTGTATTCGGCTTCACTCCTCTCTCACCCATTTCCTCAATTAACTTAGACGCATCCAAACTTCCCTGCCACTCAGAACACCCGTCAATCAACGTGTTATACGTGACTACATCCGGCAACAACTTCAAATTCTCCATCTCATCTCTCAGCCTCAAAGCTTCTTCAATCCTACCCTCCTTACACAACCCCCAAACCAACATGTTATAAGTCCAGACATCCGGCAACCTGTTATCCCGCGTCATCAACTCCATCACCTTTGCCGCCTCCTTCAACCATCCCAATTTACAATACCCACAAACCAATATATTATAAGTGTTCCGATTCGGTAACAACCCTCTATTCTTCATATCCAGCAACAAATCCCTCGCCTCATTCAACCTCCCCTTTGTACAAAACGCGTACAATATCGTATTATAACTCACATTATCCGGCGAACATCCAAACTCACCCATCTTACACACCAACTCCAAAGCCTCCTTAAACTTATTCTCCAAACAGTACCCATATATCAAAATATTAAAACTATTGGTATTCAAATTGACACCTAGCTTAACCGCATCCTGAAAGATGTCCTTACACAACGAGATGGAGTACGAAGACGGGTGTCTTACCAGGGCATTGAGGAGAGTGTTGCAAGTGAGCAAATTGGGGCGAACTCGCAGCCGCTTCATCTTATTGAAAATCTGGGCGGCGAGGTGGGGTTGCTTCCGCTGAACATAGGCGCCAATGGAAGTGTCGAGAAGCGCTCGGGAGAGCCTGGGGAGCGTGCGAGCGGGGTGGAGGATGAGGCGGTGGAGCTGGTGTTGGCGATCGGAGGCGATGAAGGAGACGAGGAGGGACTTGGCGTCGGAGAACTTGTTGTGCGCGAAGAGGGAGGGGAGGAGGAAGAGGAGGGTGTGAGGGGAGTCAGCGAGGGAAGGAGAGTGGGACTGGAGGAACCTGAAGAAGGAGAGGAGGGTGTTGGGGCGTGAGGCTATGGTTTTGGAGGAGAGGAGAGAGTTGAGGATGGGTTGGGTCAGGTGTGGAACGTACGGGGTCAAGGAATCGAGTGGGGTGTTCGAGGAGGTCAGGATTTTCGTAAGGGTTTGGAGGAGTTGAAGTTGGCTTGCCGTTGAGATTGGGTTGATCATGGCGTCTCCCAATGTGATTTAGGGTTAGGGCATTTCGGTCAGAGAGATTACGTAGGCTTTCTCAGAGAAGAAGAAGAAGAAGTAGAAAAGAAAATGGCAGTTAGGCAGGAAGGTAAAACGACTTCGTTTATCTCATTACTTAAACGGTGCGTTGCATTGCGTCGTTTAACGGTGAGGTCAGGAGTTCGACTCAGGACCGTTAAGAGTAATAATTACTGCCACCTAAATATACTACCACCTAATCATTACTCATAGAATAACTGGTTGCGTTGCGTTTGGCGGTTATATATTTCTCTCTCTCGCTCTTTGGCTCTAGCAGACTGGTGGGGGAAATGGGTGGCTCAGAAGACTCAAAGCCGGGGCCAGAGGTGGTAGAGCTGAAGCCAATCGAAGCGACTCCGGCGAGCTTCCAGGAGTACGGTCAAGTCATCGAGGCTTCCCCTGACGGCGCCGAGTTCGGACCTCAAGATGCTCAACTAGACCTCAGCCGTGGCATTCCCAGGTATAAGACTGGTCGAAGTGGATTGATTGTACAGATTAGGATTCTATAGATTCCTAAAATAATTTTAGGGTAGAAATATTAAAATCTTAATCATTGTTTGATTAAGATTAAAATCAAGTTGTTAGGAGGAGTTTGTGATGGTATATTTATTTTAACAGGTTTTACATTATGCAACTTGAAAACCGACCACTGAAGTTCTCTACAATCACACATCACGCAAGTGTGAGCCAATGCCTTGGTTCGGTCGGAGGTCATGCGTGGTATCTTGGGGTTGCTAAGCCGTCCATTGTGGACGACAGTGGAGAAGTTAAGGATGACAGTGGCAGGAACATTGTGCGGTCTCCTTGTGGGCATTTCTATGTGCCTCCTGTTGTTGAGGATGTCCGAGTTTTCAGAGTTGTGGGCTCCAAATTCCTCAAGCTGAATCGAGGGACATGGCATGCCGGGCCGCTGTTCAAGGCTGATGCCAATCATGCCATGGACTTCTACAATTTAGAATTGAGCAACACCAATGTGAGCCTTTTCTATTTCTCTCTCTCTCTCTAAACTAATTGTGGATTTTATATGGCATTTTGATGCATTTGTGTTGAATCCCCGCTCCCCTTTCAACAAGTGAAACTTAACACTTATAATATATAAATTATGAAGTCAGGGTTTAAACTTACGACCTCCCTACTATGATATTGTAGTAAAAGTTTAAACTGACAAAAAAAAATTATAGACTTAATCATTTAAAGTAATATTCTAACATATTGTACCTTTGGAAAGCAAAATATGCGTAGACCTTACCTTTGTGTCTGAATGTATGTGTCTGCATTTTGTTATGTCCATTAGATTCGAGTACTCATTTTTATGTCTTTGCTTTGAATGAAGTTGCTCAAATGCATGTACTCATGTGGGTGTTGGTTTATTTAGTTCATGTTGGGTTGCTCACTACATAGTGTGAATTACTAGTTGGTACTGGAGCAATGGTTGGTGTGCGCTAAATTAAATGGAGTAGATCTTTATTAGCATTTATTCAGAAGTAGGATTCTTTTGAAGATAAGTAGAATATTAAACTCACTTATCTAGCTGTAAAAGAGAGAGAAATCAATAGAAAAAAGTGTACAGCTAGCTCTGGAATTGACTATTCAACATGGTTGGATTACCTAAAGTATGTGTTATTGCGATGCTGTGAACTGATTGAACAGATTGTTCTGGCTATATGAACTCCGTTTATGTTTCTCTTGTATACATTTTGTGTACTTGAGTTGTGCCTTTCACATTTAATAATATTTCGATTTCTTAGAAAAATAAATAAAAAACCTTCGGAAAGTTGTATGCCTCTATGTATTATTAGTTGTTTTACCCCCATTTTCTTTTTCTCGAGTATCAGATGATACCTTCTCTGCTTCTCAACCCAGAAAATTTTCAACTGTTCTGTACAACTTTTGGGTAACGCGATGAAATTCACATTGTTATATATTCCTTTATGCTTCAACATGAAGTAATTGTACACTGGTAAAATTTGAGGTCTCCCCTTAAAAGTGATTCCATTTCTTTCTGTGAGCTCTTCTAGCAAGCTTCTCTGAATCTCACTCTGCTGGGAAGGGGAGTTCATCATCCCAAAGGCCTTCATCTGTGCCTTCTGAAAAGGGACCTTAAGAGGCCTTTCTGCATGTTAGACATGGCAAATGTGTATATTACTATCTTTCCATACAAGTATCTTTAACTCTGGGATATTTTGTATGTAGAGGAACCTTACACTTTTAATGATATTTCGATTGCTTAGGAAAAAAATATATTTTGTAACATGTTTTTCCTCCTGTAGGTGGTTGATCACACGACACACAGCTTCATCCACAAGAATGGAGTGATCTTTTCGATCAATGACTAGTGTCTGCTTTTGTTTCAACGTCTGCTGCTGCTACTCTTACTACAAATTATGTGTATGATAATATGAATTCTCACAAATCTGGATATCTCAGCTCGCAAATGTAATCATCTTCTTTCTCATTTATACGTGCATATACTGTGATTTCATTTTTCATATGGGTTCTAGAACCCTTCTAGCCAAATGAAAGAAAAAATTTCTTCTACCTCCGTATGTTATATTCACATCTGTTTTTAGAATACATGATTTTTACATGCATTTTTATAGCAAAATCAACTGCAATAAGCTCCTGGTAGCAAAATAAAAAATAAAAAAATAGGTCCTTACACTCAATTTTCGTCCAATTTTTTTACGAAAACCGTCAAATGCCATATGAACACCAATCATATGATCTGTCATTTGCAATTAAAATATCAAAATTTTAAATTTTAAATTAAAAAATAAAAAATAAAAACAGGAGGGGGAGAGCCACCTATTTAGCCAAATGGAGTAGGAGTGTCAAAGCAGAACAATTATTATCGAGGAATGATAGGCAGGGGCAATTGTGCCGGCCCCTTGCCCCCTCTTTTAATTAATAAATGTTTTTTTTAATCAAAAAGCAATTTTAATGTGATATCAAAATTACTTTTTGATTAAAAAAATATTTATTTATTATATATGCCAGTTGGGGGCCGGCACAATTGCCCCCAAATATCATTCCTCATTATTATCACCTAATTACATAACCGCTTTAGCGGGTGGTTGGCAAAAATCGCATAAGCACCTGTGGCAATGCAATTTTAAGGGTAAGCAGACGTTGTTAATAACTGTTAACCGCTTACTCTTATATATAATATATATAAACAAAATAATATTGGTACAAACATTTATAAATGTGATGGCTCAAAACACTAAAATATACCCAAAAAGCCCATACTTAAAAGAAGGTTATGCGGTGCGATTTTGGCTTCAATAACCGCTAATAAACAGTTATTTCAAAATCATTAACAACTTAAGGCAGTGCAATTAGCAATTAGAGGCAATAACCACTAAATGGTGGGTGGCAAAACCACTTTAAAGACATGGAAGTGGCCAAACCACCCTCATGGCCATTTGGGTGGTTCCGCCACCACTTCAAGTTTTTTTCTTTTTTTTGCCAATTGGCCACCCCATGGCGTACCCTTCTATTTCTTTTTCTTTTTTTTAAAAAAAATTAATTAATAATTTTACATTTATATATTTATAAATATTTTATTATAAATAACACGTGTCACAATATAACTGTGTTGATGGGACATTTAACAATTTTCATAAAAAAATTTGGACAGAAGTTGAAACCTATTTGCTTTTATTGCTTACCCTCGGTTCTCACCATATTCTTATAACACAATAAACTTATTACAAATCAGTATATTCAACCAAAAAAAAAAAAAAAAGAAGAAGAAGAAGAAGAAAGAGAGAGAGAGAGAGAGAGAGAGAGAGAGAGAGAGAGAGCTGATAATTGAAGTCCTTGAAAATCGTTTTCGGGCGCCAAAGCAAATGGTCTGAGCTCTCCCTCTGCTTCAAGATTCTTCTGTTCGTGAAAATTCTCTATTGATAGAGAGAGAGAAAGAGGTGTGGGTGAAGAGGGAAATTTTCAAACTTTTAGGAAAAGCAAAATTGTACTCTTTTGGTCACAGAATCGGCATAATTACTAATTAATTAATTACTTACTTACTAATTCAAGATTCTCTATAATATTTACGGTATTTATTACGTGAATTTTCGTAAATGTTTTATATATTATTATATTTTTTATTAAATCTAAAAATGGTAAAAACATTCACGTTTTAGAAAGTGAAGAATTTGGTCTTTTTGGACTTTTTAAATGTTTATTTGGGTTTACAATTTCAAAAAGTACAATTTAAAAAAGTAATTTTTAAAAACGCAATTAAGCATTTGACAAATCGCAGTTTTGCCTTTAAAATCACAAATTAGCCTTTAATTTTTATTATCTCCGTTTTCAAAAAAGCATCATCTTACCTGTAATTTCAAATCGCAAGTTTTAAAAACGCAGTTTTCAAACGATTTATGTTCTGCAATTTGGTTTAAAATTACACTTATTGTCTACGAAATCGCAATTCCTAACATACCCTAAGTTTATGAGTTTTTTTTTTTTTTTTTTTTTTTTCCTTTTGACATGTCCACACAAGAGGATGGTCTTTTGTCCATGAAATGTGTTACTTGTACACATTTTTTTTTGTACACGTTCACATTTGACATGAAACACATACCATATGGGATGGGTCTCGTATGCTTGGATCTCACACCAAATATAAGTAGGTATAAAATGTGTATAAATATCGTTTGTCTAATCCATTTACTATCAAACTGTTTGCCATCCATATTAAATTTTTGGTGGGATTGTCTACTACTCTTTTTTGGCTTTAACAATATTTTTAAAATCCATATTTTTAAATGGAATAATTAGAAATTCATCACATTAATATTTATTAATATTAAATCCGATGACTTGGTATATGAAACGGCTACAATATCATATATTTGTCCTTATATGGGAAGATATTTCAAACTTATTTCTCAAAAATATAATGTTCAAATCTTCATTTGAATCTGAAATTATTGCAAAACCTGAAAATCTGGACATTGATGATGGCTTCTTTCTCATTCCAATTCATTAGTTCTCATTTCTTTTATTTTGTTGGATTCCCCACCACTCCCTTTGTAAATTGTAATTGTAATTTTTTTAAGAAAAATAAAAAAATGTGGTTTTCATATAGTAAATAGGGATAATTACATCATTAGTCCATGTGGTATGTCATAATTACAAATCACTCCCTATAGTTTTAAAAGTTTACGAGAGGTCATTATGGTAAACTATAATTACAAATCGATCCTTGAAATCAAATTCAGTTAAAATTTTTAATAGATTATGTTAAATGCCACATTAGCGCCACATCAAACCAATAAGATGACGATACGAATCCATCTTAATAAAAAAAAAATATAAATTTATTAAAATACAAATAAATAAACTTATTTATAAAAAAAAAAAAAAAAAAAAAAAAAAAAAAAATGAAGGTGGCCACGGCCTCCCCAGTGGCTGAGGGTGGCCATCCAGCCACCCCTAAAAGGTCCAGGGGTGGCCCGAAGGCCAACCCATTGGCTCGGGTAGCCTGGTCACCCCTCCCTTTTTCTTTTTCTTTTTTGGAATATTTTTGTTTTTTTTTAAAAAAAAAAAAAAAAAATAGAAGAATAAGTTTTTTATTTATTTTTTAATAAATTTATATTTTTTTATTAAAATGAACACATGCTACCTTTTTATTAGTTTGATGTGACGCTGAAGTGACATTTAACAAAATCTGTAAAAAAAATTAATGAGATTTGACTCAATGAATCGATTTGTAATTATAGTTTACCACAATGACCTCTCATAAACCTTTTAAATCATAAGAAATGATTTGTAATTATGACATACCACAGAGATCAATGATGCAATTATCCTTAGTAAATAAGATAAAAAAAAAAATTCTAAACTGGGTTAAAAGATTTCTTTTTAACCCAGTCTATTAAATTGGTGTGTCCTTACAAAATGTGGTGCTCATATTGCTCTAACAACACAAGCCATTTTGATAGACAGGGTTCAAAAAATTTCTTCGAACCCAATTTTTTTTTTTTTTTTTTTAAAAAAAAAAAACTTTGTTTACCCACAATTGCTTTGAGATAGCCAAATCAACCCCATATGGTATGTGGTATGTGTTTCATCTCAAAATGCCATTTAACCATATAAAGTAAGTAATTTACTTTTCTAATCCTTTTCCGCAGTAATTAATGACATTAAAGGAAAAAAAAAAAAAAAAAAAAAAAAAAAAAAAAAAAAAAAAAAAACCACCTAATATATGACGAGTGGCAGCTAGAAAGCATTACTTCAGTGTGAAAACCCAATGCTTCAATTATTCCAAAGCAATGGCAACGCTAGAAAAGCTAAAGCTCCATGAGTAATGACAAATCCATATTCCCTCCCTCCCTTCCTCCCTCCCTCCATTGTTTTGACACTGATGAATTTGTATTACATAGAATGATAAAATAATTACCTAAATGATAACAAGACAAGATGAGCCAATATATACCCAAATCTTATAGCCGCCAAGGATAACAACCATTTAAAAAGGATCACTTGCATTGCTGTACATGTAAGATTACAGAACAAAGCAAAAAACTACACCTCTTCGCAGAAAAAGAAAAGAACCTGAATAGATAACCAGATGAATTAACAGTCTGGTTACCTCCTTCAGCAGCCCATTCAGAAAATTCTCTGCTACAGCATCACCATGATCATCATCATCAGTACCACATCTGCTCTTCTTCTGCATCTGCTTTCCTTCCCCTATAAATTAAATAGAAGAAAATACATAAAACGGTTTAGAAGAGAGGAGATGAAATCATATGTGAAAATGCACACGGCTAGGCCTTCGATCAACGAGTAATGCTACACACACTCTCACTTCTCCACACCCTTAAGTGGCTTTTAAGACCACTATTGGCTTTGATATGAATCTTTATTCGATTTTAATCCAATTGTGGTTTTAAAAACCACCTAAGAGTGTGGAGAAGTGAGAGTGTGTAACATTACTCTCAATCAACATAGCAGAATTCAATAGTTACTGCCCCATCATTCTGTACACAAACATATAATAAAATCTATTTGGCAAACATCAATCAATTAGGTGCCTAGCCTCACACGTTGGTGCATCAAATCCATTTGGCAAACCCAAAAAAACAAGAAGAAAGATAATTAAAAGAAGGGAAGAACATCAAGCTAGCTATATTTTTTGATGACTAGTAATTTATTAAAAGACAGAAAGCAAAGCCCTCGTATACAAAAAATGATACAAGAGAGAGCCACACTGAAGGTGTTTAAAATCTAAAAGGCGCATAGAATGTAATCTAATAGGGATTTCAAAAGAGAGGATTTTAAACATAGCATATTGGGCTTGCAGTCCCCAAAGAGGCGCCGATTTCTTTGTCTAAATGCTCCCCGCAATGAGATCGCAAAAATAACTTTCCAGAGATGTATAAAAGAGATTCCAACTCCCAATCCTAAACTGTAAAGTGTTATAATAGCTCTTCACTTCAAAGTTGTGATTGCTAGCTGGGGTCCACAACATTCTATCCACCTCCACTTGATGAAACCTGGATTCTAAAGGATACAAGTGCTGAAGGAATCCAAATATTCTGACGTCAAAGCCTCTTTGTCATGAGCTATTGATTAAAATTCTGGGAATGAAAACTAAAGAGCCGCTTCTCCGCACCAAACATCATGCAGGATTCATCCCCCAACCTTGAAAGAGAAAAAGTTGGAGAAATTCCCTCAACTAGTCCTAATATTCCTCCATAGGCACACCCTGTAGGGCCCTTGAGTTTCCTCTAAACACCAACCCCTTTTTTGGATCCCATACTCCTCAGTAATCACATGTCTTCATAGAGATTTCACCTCTTGCAGGAATCTACTTTTTTTTTTTTATAAGTAAATTTAGTTTTATTGAAAGCGTAAGACACTCCTACGTACACTGGAAGTATACCACAGAAAATACCTAACTAGAAAAGGAAAAAGAAACAAGAAAATCAGCAAAGCTGATGGATAAAGGGTACAGAAAAGCCATCGACCAGAGATACAACGTATGGAGAAGCAACTCTACCACCTCCTCTAGGGAGCTCTCTAGGTTCTCAAAATACCCAAGGTTTCTTTCTCTCCAAATACACCAAAAAATGCATATAAGCACCATCTTCCATGTTGTAGCGCTCCTTGATCTCCCAGACTTCCACCAACAAGCAACTAGGTCTAGCACACTCCTTGGCATGACCCAAGAAATACCAAAGCGAGAGAAGATGTTCCACAAAGCGGATGCCACATTACAATGCAAAAGAATATGGTCCATTGATTCCCCATCTTGCTTACATAGGCAACATCTATCTACAATGATTATGTGCCTCTTCCTGAGATTGTCCAACGTAAGAATTCTACCTAGAGCTGCAGACCAAGTGAAGAAAGCTGCCCTCGAGGGTGCCTGAGACCTCCACACACTTCCAAGGGAACCGAGTTCCTCCAAAACACGCAAGGAACCAAAATAAGACTTAATCCTGAACACACCTTTCTTGGAAGAGACCCATCTAAGGCAGTCTGCCCGATCTCTATTCACCCTAATAGAGTGTAAAACCTGAAAGAATGAGGCAAAAACATCTACTTCCCAATCATGCGCCTCTCTAACAAAGCTCACGTTCCACTGAATGGACCTGCCCAAAATCTCCATGTTGCACGAATCTTCTAAGAGCTTGTTTGGGATTTTGTGTTAAAGAGCTTAAAAAATGCTTTTAGTACATAAAAAGTTGTACTAGGCAAAAATAGGTATGTATGATTAAAAAATAAATAAATAAGTAAAACTAAAAAAAACACTTCTTTGACTTTTTTGCACTGAAAAAGCCAAAAATTACGTTTTGAAGAAAGCTTGAAAATGAGGCTTTTTCTAAAAAGTTTTTTTTGGCTTTTCAATAGACAAAAGCTCTATTTCCCAACACAATCCCAAACAGGCTCAAAGTTATTTACCAAAGTTTTTTTTACTGATTAATTCAGATCCTATAGAGAAAAAAAAATGGTTAAACCCTCGTACACAAAAAGTAAACAATAGGTCAACCCTATAAGCTGCTACAAAGTAAAAGGCTAATCAAATCAAATTTTTTTTGATAAGTAAGAAAATTTCATTAAAAAAGCGTAAGGCGCCCCTAAGTACACAGGAAGTATACACAAGAGCAACCCAGTTAGCCCACATGAAAAACCTATAAGAAACTACATACCCACAACACCCAAAACCCACATGAAACCCAAGATACAATAGAAACCCTCCAACAAATACCCAAGATACAAAGTAACCCCATGATAAAATAAAACCCAATAGAACCCCCCATCCAACCCCCAAGATACAAAGTAATCCCCCATAAAACAATAAAACCCAAGATTCAAAAGAAACCCCTCATCAAACACCCAAGATACAAAAGAACCCCCATGATACAATAAAACCCAAAATACAAAGTAACCCCCCCTCATACAAAAAAAACTCCAAAGAAGAAAACCCCCCAAACCCAAGAAAACCCCCAAACAATACCCCCAAAACCCACACAACAATACCCCAAATACAAGAAAGCAAACCCAAAATACAAAGAAAAGCCAGAGCTACAGGAGGAAAAAAAAAAAAAAAAGTGGCGCGTGTAGACACGCGCAACCGGAGCAGCGCGAAACCAGCCGGAAGGACCACCGGAAGAAGCGGAAATTGCCGGAGAAGCCATCGGAGAAGCACGTGTGTGCAGGAGTGGTCCCATATGCCGCAGATCTAGCACCCAAAAAACAGAAACACCAACGGCCACTCGCGCCGAAACGGCGCATGGCGGCCACCCGCAGCAGTGCCGACGGCGGAGAAGAGTCGAACCACGACGGAGAGTCCTCCGGAGAGGCACGTGGACGGCGAGGAGGCCCCAAAACCCGTAGATCTACAACCCAAGAAGCGCATGAACAAAAACAACCACCCACAACGGCGCGGCGGCAACCATAGAGACGGCGACATCAGCAAGGACCGGAACAAGCCGGCGAGGTCACGAGCGGGGCGCGAAACCCAACCACTGAGAACTACCCCCAACAAAAGAAAACCCCAAAACTAAAAGACCCAAGCGAAGAAGAAAAGCTAAGAGAACCTAGACCGAAGAGGAACCAGAAGAGGAGGAGGGAGGGAGGATGGGATCCATCTTCCCTCCCTCACAAGCGAAGCAGAGTAGGCTAAGGGTTTTTTGAAAAGAGCGGGACGAGAGAGGAAGCAATCAAATCAAATTAAAGCTTTATTGAACAGCATGAAGTTTTTAACTCCCAACCCTCCTCTAGGAATGGAGGAGCAAATAGTCTTCCATTTCACCAATTGAAACTTAGGCTCACCACTTATTCCATCCCAAAAAAAGTCCCTTTGAAGACATTCCAATCTTCTAGCTATACCGGCTGGTAAAGGAAAAGGGGACAAGAAGTACGTGGGGAAATGCTCTTCCCAATCCAAAGAAACTAGAGATTTATAATCCTAGACATGGAGGGCAGGTCTTAGTTATTGGACCAAGTGAAAGAACCTCCACTCTTCAAAAAAAAAAAAGAGAAAGAACCTCCAACCGACAGAATATCCATCAACCCTTGCTTTGAAATGAAATATGAAAATTCCCTCATGGCAGAGGTTGTTGCAACTTTCATTTGGGAAGTGAGTAACATTGAAGTTTCCCCCAATGCACCAAGGAACTTCTCACCAACTAAAAACCCCTAATAACTCCCGAAAAATCCCAAACAAACTGGTCCAAAACATATTTGAATACAGATGAGATAGAAAAAGTACCCACCACCTCTTCAATGCATTATGCTACACATTTATCCCACGTTAAAAGAATACCCCCTGAGGTAGGCAAAACAAACTGTCCCGTGAAGGGTGCACCTCACAAGCCCAGCTGAAATCTGCTCCTTTTTGTTTCTTGCAAACACACGATGTCAGGCTTCCAAATTTTCAATAAGTTGCCAATGTTGAACCTTTTCCTTACATTCCTCAAAAATTCTATCTAATCATTTTCAAATTCATAATGGGGTAGAAGCCTTGCCACAAGACCGAGAAGCACGGGGTTGGAATGGATTCCTCTTGGAGTCATAGTTCATTGAGCAAGATAAATTAAGAAGTTCCTTAACTCCTTTAACCCCACTCCCTCTCTTTTTTTAAGGAGCCCAACTTTCTATTATAACCCTTACAATTGGATTCAATTGCAGAGAATAAATATGAAACCTCCTATCAAAGCCTTCTTATGAAACCCCCGAGAATATTTCTAGCCCATACATACGTCTCTTGAACCAATTTGACCTCTCAAGTTATCGCGCACAAGAGGTTGAGGAATTGAGAGGTGAGATCTCGGGAGCAATACAAAGGGCACCCTCTTTGCAAGACGAGGGAACCACATAAACTAGGCTGGAGGGCTTAGTATCTGCTATGACGGCTCCCACAAAAAAATTAAACACGCCCCTATCGAAACCATACTTAGGGCCATGTGGATCCTCTAGTAAAGGCAAACTTTCACTCCTCTCAAATTCTCAAGGGTCCCCACTAGACAAAGCAACCAATGGGAGAATCCTACTATTATTTTTTGGGAGAGATAATGAACTTGGGAAGAAGAAAAGGAGCTGTGTCGGAGATAACAAACCTCGGCGTCCATCACTGATGGAGAAGACCCAGCCACCGATAAGATTATAACCATGCTTGCCGTCTTTTTTGACACTATCACTGACATTGCACTGGGTTTCATTAACAATTCAACTGCCATAGAGGAGTCATGCGACACAATGAAGAGCATCGTCGACCCACAAATGGTCCGATAAATGGACCACTCTCCCGAAAATGAAAGTCGACCCGAGAAACGCAACTCAAGCCACATGCCTGTTAACAAACGCAAGCTGAAGCCCACTGCAATTCTAGCCTTTGGGCAGCACAAATATGAAGCATCGAGATTCGCAACTCGGGCCACATGCCTGTTAACAAACACATGTTGAAGCCCACTACAATTCCCACCTTCAGGTGGGCACAAATGTAAAGCCCACTCAATAATAAAATTCTGGAGTGAAGCGCATTGGTAGCAAGAGGGGAGGGCTGTGAGAACCTAGAGAAGGGCCTGATGCTCTAACAATTTCCTTAGAGCAAGGTGTCCTTAAATGACATGCGCATGTGTATTTCACTGGGCCCAAAACACCACCAGTACTATCACATTCTATTCCCTTGGGCTCACCCTACTCTGGGGTCTTATGAAGATTATTTACGCATTGTACCCACACAGAAGCCACTTGAGCTTGAGCTTGAGCATTTACCCATATGACGTGGTGCTTTCCTTTAACGTCTACGCAAACACTCAAATGAGGTCCTTTGTCAGCGCCTTGAAGAGTACTAGAAAGGTACTATTTTGGCTTTGTGTAGCCGCCACGAAGGAAAATACAATGCTCCCGCCTTCTTGCCCTTATCGTCTTTTGTTTACATGATTCAAGCATTGGGAGGAACAACGGCATTGGTAGCACTAAATGGTTGCACTGTTGCACTATGCGTCTAAAGGGCCAAACATTACGGTGAGCCACAACAAAAGCCCTGTCAACATCCCTATCATTGGAAGTAGTCGGGCCACCATGTATGGCAACCACTTGAGCAAAAGAGCGATTCACAGGAACCGACTGAGACTCTGATGGGCGTAAAACGAGAGCCAAAGGTGCACGTTTCATGGAAAAATATGAAAACAACAAATACTGCCACCCCTCCACGAACCCACACCAACCCCATTTCTTCTTTCCATTGGGAACAAGAATAAATCCCATCAGCCCACTATTGGTGAACTCTTCAATGGCCATGTAGCTCCCGTGATGATTACTGAACCGCTAACCCAAGAAGGCTCTCTGAGAATCTCTAAACTTGGAACAAAACCTAAGTTGTTTTCCATTCTAGCCACCGCGTCAACCGTCGAAAGTAACCAAAAAGCTCCATCTCTCCCTAGAAAGATTGAACGAAGATAACTCTTCCCTTATTCCACTATTCTTAGCCTGAAGGAATTTCCCCCTGGCTCGATAATGAACTCAAAAGATTTCGCTTCTACGAATAAAAAGCTCCCCATGGGGTCTTCGTTAAACTAACAGACTCAACGAAGCAGAACCCACGCACCAAACTCCTCAGACAGTGTCAACAACATCATCCCATGACACACAAGCAACCAAACAAGAACCAAATGAGCTAAAATGCAAAGAAATCCAAACACTCTCGGGATGGATCCAGCAATGAACACCTAAGAGACCCCCTAATCAGAAGAACAAATCAACCACATAAAAAAGAACTCACCCAATTCGTTAGAGACCCTTTTTCCATTCACTTCTATTCCAAGCTATATAAACGTAAAAAAATAATGCTCATTCCTTTTTCTAGTATTAGGGGTTGGAAACATGCACCGTCTATCCTTCTTTTGTTTTTTCTTTTTTGCAAGTACTTTACTACACGTCTGTCATTAACAAAACAGAAAGGGTTGAAATTAATTAAGTGCTTTTCCAGAGTTCCTCCTCCCCAAGTTAACCCCTTCAACTAATACTCCATCAAATCTTACTTAGTATATCAAACAATTGTATTAATTATTAGTTTCTAGTCTTTCAGCAAGGAAATGCTAGCCAGTGGTAATCAAGCAATCATGAGAAAAATTACAAAACATCATTGATATTAAAATTTAATGCAAGCACAAATATATACCTGAAACTTTCAAACTAGATTAACTTCAAGAACGGCAAGATCCAGTTGCATCTCATGGTCCAGGGCCGTGTCCATTGGAGAAGCTTTAAACAAAGCAGATGGAGTATAGCTAAGCTGGTAATTTACTAGCATTGGCCCAAAAATGTTGAACCTTCCAGCACTACTGAAAGCAACTTCTGCATCAGAAGACTTCTTAAAAACCACTCTAGCACGGCTTGTATCGCGATCAACTTCTGTTTCAGATTCCTTCAGTGGTCCAAAACGCCTAAATGTCTTATTCAGGTTTGTTTCTGAAGGAACAGAATTCACCTCAGAGAAGTTCATTACAATCTCAGCAGGTGAATTCTCATCCACATAGCCAACAGGTTTCTCAGTTGCCACAGCATGATTGCCATCCGAATATCGCTTCCTGGAATATGGCCTACGACTCCCTTGAAGAGAATTTTCTAATTGAACAGGGACAATTTGATAATCTCTTTTTCTGCTTCTACGTGAAGGTTGCTCTTCAGAACCATTTTGGATGACCCTGTCTGTCCAGTAAGTGTCACTCATATCCTCAAATTCAAATGTTTCAGGTGACCCAGCAACAGGATGGGGTGTTTTTTTTCTTTTACCACCAACTTTGTCCATAGCCAAAAAATCTCTTTCAGAATATTGTCTTGATGCTTCTGAATTTCTAAAGTTAGAGAAGAAACTAACAACAACATTCAAGAAACCATATCCTCTCATGGGATCTTGTGCTGCTATCTGTAGTTGTGATAACAAATCCTCTAATGATGAGTACTCTGTTGAAACAATCATCCTTCCTCTTTGGGCATCCTCAGAATCTTGGAAGGAAACATCAGCTTCATCCCCAGCAGCTATGTCATTGTTTCCATCTAGCTTCTGGAACCTCTCACTATTACTTTTCAAGATAGCAGGAGACCCAGTCAGTTGGCTTGCAACTCTCCGTATACAGTCACCAATTTTAAATGATGGCTTGGGGAAAGAAGGTGGAGTGGTACTAGAAACTTTTGCAAAGGAAATGGTCTTCCTTCCATCTTGTGGCACATGGTCATCATGGTAATCAACAGACTTTCGTTTCTTGCCAGCGGATAATGAAACCGGAACACCAGTTGTCTTCCCATCCGACAAATTATCACCATCGGGAGAATCTATCATCCCACCCATTAATTCGGACAATCTTCTTTCTTTCTTTTTGTAATATACATCATCTTTCAAATTATGTTTACGTTTATGAGTAGAGTTGTTCTGGCTTTTCAAAATCTCCTGTTTAAAGGAAGTTAACTCATCATCCTTATAAAGAGTAGTGGCATGCTCATACATTTCACTTGAATGCTCTCTGTCCTCATAAACTAAAGTGTCTGTGTCACTCTCCAACAACTGTCCACAACCTTGGAATTCTGGCAAACTACAATAACCCTTTAATCGATAAAAGGCCAGCAACTGAGCCTTGGCTATCACAAGCTCCAAGCGATCACCCCCACCAGATGGGAACTGTGCCAAAGCTTTCACATATTCGATTAAATTATCAGGTTCAAAGGAACTAGCACTAGCAAATCCATCCACTCCTTCTCTTATACTTGATTCTTGATGGATCCCAGCGTTCTCAACAATCTGGAATTTAATATCTTCATAGGCATCATTTGGCATGCAAGAGCATGCTAAGCCAAACTCTACTCGTCTTGAGACCTCTTCCAAAGCACAATCGACAGCATTCTGAAATGTTTCTGAATTGCTCTGCTTCTCTTCATGGGAGAAATGTGTTCGAAAAGGCTTTAACTGAGATGCTTCATTCCAGGCAAACGTTCGATCCCCAAAATATGCTACCAAAAAATAGTCCTTTTTATAATGTTTCATTGCCTTCTCAGATGAATCCGAAGGATCAAATATCTGCCCAGGCCACCATGGGTGGCTCCTTACTTTACCCCATACTAAATCTGATACAGAGAATTCATCTTCATTTTCTGGTGGCAGCTGATAACTAGCTTGATGCACATCGACTACGTTTCCATGATTCAGAGTTGCCCGTTCAACAAATTTCTCTTCATCGGCTTTTGACTGTTCAGTATCAGTAATGTCTTCTTCAACTTCCAAGTCCTGCCCTCCATGCAAACCAACATATTCAGCTTTCATTACTTGTCCTTCTACTCCAACCTGTGGTCCGATTTTTGAATCAATTTGAGCAAGATCACTAGCCATGCTCTTCTCTAGGCACTCTTCAGACTCTACTGATCCTGATACTTCAATGTTGGAATTCAATGGCAGCTGATAATTAGCTTGATGCAATTCAACTATGCTTCTTTGATTCAAGGATGCCTGTTCAACAAATTTCTCTTCATCAGCTTTAGACTGTTCAGTATCAACAAATTTCTCTTCATCGGCTTTTGACTGTTCAGTATCAGTAATGTCTTCTTCAACTTCCATGTCCTGCCCCCCGTGCAAACCAACATGTTCAGCTTTCATTACTTGTCCTTCTACTCCAACCTGTGGTTCGATTTTTGAATCAATTTGAGTGAGATCACCAGCCTTGCTCTTCTCTAGGCACTCTTCAGACTCTACTGATCCTGATACTTCAATGTTGGAATTCAATGGCAGCTGATAATTAGCTTGATGCAATTCAACTATGCTTCTTTGATTCAAGGCTGCCTGTTCAACAAAATTCTCTTCATCAGCTTTAGACTGTTCAGTATCAACAAATTTCTCTTCATCAGCTGTTGACTGTTCAGTATCAATAATGTCTTCTTCAACTTCCATGTCCTGCCCCCCATGCAAACCAACATGTTTAGCTTTTGAGTGATAAATTGCTTGATGCACATCGACTACGTTTCCATGATTCAGAGTTGCCCGTTCAACAAATTTCTCTTCATCGGCTTTTGACTGTTCAATATCAGTAATGTCTTCTTCAACTTCCAAGTCCTGCCCTCCATGCAACCCAACATGTTCAGCTTTCATTACTTGACCTTCTACTCCAACCTGTGGTCCGATTTTTGAATCATTTTGAGTGAGATCACCAGCCATGCTCTTCTCTAGGCACTCTTCAGACTCTACTAATCCTGATACTTCAATGTTGGAATTCAATGGCAACTGATAATTAGCTTGATGCAATTCACCTATGCTTCTTTGATTCAGGGCTGCCTGTTCAACAAAGTTCTCTTCATCAGCTTTAGACTGTTCAGTATCAACAAATTTCTCTTCATCTGCTTTTGCCTGTTCAGTATCAATAATGTCTTCTTCAACTTCCATGTCCTGCCCTCCATGCAAACCAACATGTTCAACTTTCATTACTTGTCCTTCTACTCCAACCTGTGGTCCGATTTTTGAATCAATTTGAGCGAGATCACCAACCATGCTCTTCTCTAGGCACTCTTCAGACTCTACTGACCTTGATACTTCAATGTTGGAATTTAATGGCAGCTGATAATTAGCTTGATGCAATTCAACTATGCTTCTTTGATTCAGGGCTGCCTGTTCAACAAATTTCTCTTCATCAGCTTTAGATTGTTTAGTATCAACAAATTTCTCTTCATCGGCTTTTGCCTGTTCAGTATCAATAATGTCTTCTTCAACTTCCATGTCCTGCCCCCCATGCAAACCAACATGTTCAGCTTTCATTACTTGTCCTTCTACTCCAACCTGTGGTCCGATTTTTGAATCAATTTGAGTGAGATCACCAGCCATGCTCTTCTCTAGGCACTCTTCAGACTCTACTGATCCTGATACTTCAATGTTGGAATTCAATGGCAGCTGATAATTAGCTTGATGCAATTCAGCTATGCTTCATTGATTCAGGGCTGCCTGTTCAACAAAATTCTCTTCATCAGCTTTAGACTATTCAGTATCAGTAATAGGGGTGTACACGAGCCGATCCTAAGCAGGTATTGGCTGTTCGGGATCGGCTCGTTTATGTAACAATGAAGCTAGCTCGAGCTCGACACGAGCCTAAATTTGGTGTGCGAGTTCAGCTCACTATGGATAAATTACTGATCGAGCTCAAGCTCGATCATTTTGGTCGATCCTGAGCTCGAATACTCGGCTCGAGCTCAGCCCGAGGGAAAAAATTTAAACAAATACAAACACAATATAAGCACTACTACATCGAGAATCCTAAAACCAATACACTAGAACCAATCAACAAATCCCACACACAAAATCCAGAAAAGCAAAGGATAGGAAACTAGAACGCAAACCTGATGGAACAGAGCTGAAGCCAGTATCGAGGAGAAGCAGATGGGCCTGCAAGAACCAGTGGACGACAACGTTGGGTCCTCGTACTTGTGCTTGTTGTTGGTGGTGTCACTGCCGGACGAGTACTGTGCTTCGTCGGCCATTGTAAGCGAGAGGGAGTGAGAGAAACAATAGAAACCCTCTTATGTGCATTTCTGTAGAGAAAAGTAAAAGTCAAAGCTTGAGGGGAGAAGCAGAAGTGTGTAGAAGAAGATAGAAGGAGCTAAGCTAAAGTTGAGGATGTCATGATTAAAGGCTACGCGGCAGAAGCTGAAGGGTGAATGCTATAAATGCCGTAGGGATGTAAATCCGGTTCCGCAGATTATTAAAACCTATTAACTAAAGAGAAAATCACTTTTTTTCTGAACGGACCAATTCCATCATTTTCTAGAAGATCTCATTCACGTAATAGCAACAAGTTGAATTAAGCACATTAATCACAAAAACTTAAATGTAAAGACGATGACTTAAAACACTACCAGAAGTAATAATCGAAGACAATATGTAGTGAAAGAAAGAGAAAAGGGTGAGAATTTAATCATACCCAGAGACCATTTGTGGAAGGTGTTATATAAACATAGATCTAAAAATGTTTGAAGAAGAAAAGAAGAAAAAAAAAACCGACCTTGAAGAACTGAAGTAGCGGAGAAAGCCGAAGTCCGGAGATGACGGATTCACAGAGACAGGCTTGGCGGCGCTGGAGTTGAACGGCGGTGGTGGAGACGAGTTGGCCGGACCCAATGAACGGCGCGGCGACGCCGATGGAGGCTGGAGATCAGTAGAAAAAATGAGAAATGAGGAGTGGGTGGGGGCTTAGGGTTATCGGGCATTACCTAAAGGAAGGAGCTTTTTTTTTTTTTTTTTAATGTTTTTTTGGCCTCATCTTTAGATTGCCGGGCACGCAGCGTTTTGGTTAAGTTGCGTAACTCAAGCAGCGTTTTGGTCTTTTTTATTTAAACGGAGCGTTTTGATGTTATTTTAAACGAGCGTTTTGGACCATCGTCTTCCTTCTTTTGTTCTTCATCTAACCTACATTTCTGAAAACAATGAGAAGAAAATCAAATACAGATCAGGCGTCGGCGTGAGTCTTGAGGGTGTTCCGGTCGTCGTAAAAAAGCTTGCCCCTTTTGAGTAGCTGAGGGTGGGCAACCAGGAGAGGTTCTTGTGAAACCTAACAAGTAAATCACAGACCTGGTCGCCGGTTCCCGGGTCTTTTCAAAACAGGAACCCGGGACCGGATCCGGGTACCCAGTTTTAAATACCCGGGTGCCTACCCGGTTTCCCGGTATCCCGGATCCGGTTTGTTATTTTAAATGGAGGATAGCTGGAAGACACTGAAGGCAGCTGAAACGGTGCGTTGGAGTCTTGGAGAAATGGCGTTTTATTCAGTAGGTGTAGCCGTTTTCTGTTAGCTTATTATAGACTGTCGTTTTGGGCTAAAGGCCTGCGTTTTGTAAGGCTGAATAAGGTATATTATTTGATCTAAATTATATAATGAACACACCAATTCAACTTAAACAAACAAAAAAAAAAAAAATTGTTTATTTAATTAGACACTTAATTATAAATTAAAGTGAGGTATATTATTTGCACACATATTATACATAAAATGCCTTTTTTAGCTGTGTTTTTTTATTTTTTATTAAATAAAAAAAAAATCATGAAGCATGCAATGTGTGCAAATAACATAAAAATTAATAAGATCATGCTGCATGCAACTAGGAGAAACACAAAAATGATTTATTATGTAGATTTGGTCAATCTCATTTTCATATTTGCATTTTTCAAGATCTTTTATAATTATAAGACTCCAATACTTACATGTCATTTTTTTTTTTTTTTTTTTTTAGATGAACCAAAATTTTATAGAACAAGCACAACCACAATTACACGCCATAAAAAAAAATAAAAAAAAAATAATAATAAGACAAAAACAAAAACAAAACAAAACAAAACAAAAAAAAAAAACTGGCCCACGTCCACAAACAGGACTCACGTGGGAGCGAACAGCAGACCCCAACCAAAAAACTCCTACTGCAACAAACAAGCAGTATACTTCAAACAACTACTCAACTAAGACTATCCAGATTACAACAATGAATGAAGATTCCACCTATACACCAACTCTAAACAAGAAGATAAACTTTTAAACCTTCCTTTAGCTAGAATTCTGGTTCGAACATCCCAGAAAATCTGGATCAAAATGGCTTCCTCTGAACTCAGTATATTTCCATACTGGAGATCATTTCGATGCTTCCAGAGATGATACATCGCCGAGCCAAAACACAAACGTCCTAAACAGGCCTGCAAGCTCTTACCATGGAATTTAGAGATGCCCCAATCCACAACATCATCCCAACAGCAAGGGGGATCAGCAAAACCACAAGCCTTCATAGCAGCCCTCCAAATCCTGCGGCTGAAGCTGCAACTAAAAAAAATATGATCTCTGCACTCAATACAACCATAACAAAAAAGACAGTTCAGATTACCACTAAACCCCCAACAAGCCAGCTTTTGTTTTGTAGTGAGAGCATCCCTAAATACAAGCCAGCAAATGAAAGAGTGTTTAGGAATAGCTAAAGAGAACCAAACCAATCTCCACCAATCAACTTCCGGAAGCTTATTCCTAAGATTATCCCGAGTGGTAGCACATGAGTATTTACCATTACTAGACTTCCAAAGGGGTAAATCAGAAACCCCAAATGTAATTTTAGGGAGCCGGCTCTGAATGGCAACTAAGTCATCTGATCTAACCTCTTGCCAAAACTAGTCCTTATTTTTTATAATAGAAGAAAGTCTAGCATCCTTAGAAAGCCCAGAATCATATAGCACACGATAAGCATAGCTCTCCAACAAATAACCTGCAGGGTGCCAATGATCATGCCAGAGAAAAATTCTACTCCCATCCTCCACCTGAAATCGGATAAAAGTCTTGGCAACCTCCCTTATCTTGAGAAGCTTCTTCCAAACTCCAAGAGCAAGATTGTGGAACTGGAACCTGCCAAAGACTTCTACCTCTAAGCCAATTCAAATTAATCCATGCCACCCACAAAGATCCAGCCTTAGTAAACAAACTCCAAATATGATTTAACATAGAGGCTAGATTCCAATCAGCAACTCTTTTAAGCCCTAACCCTCCCTCCTTCTTAGGATAACAAAGATTACCCCAAGAGACTTTGGCCTTTACCTTTACATCACTGCCAGACCAAAGGAACCTATTAAATTTTTGTTCCAAAAGCTGTACCACCTTCTTAGGCAAAACAAAGATTCGGGCCCAAAACATTTGCAGACTAACCAAAACAGAGGAAAGAAGTTGTAATCTTTCTGCAAAAGACAGCTTCCTTACTAACCAAGAATCAATTGTAGAGGAGATTTTTGAGATAAGGCAATCACAATTCTCAGCAGAGAGCCATTTGGTGATGAGAGGAACGCCAAGATACCTCACAGGGAGAACACCTTCCGGCATGTGCAGCAAATGAAGAATAGACTGCTTCACAATAGGAGGAACACCAGCTATGAAGACCGAGCTTTTGGAAGGATTAGCTCTTAACCCTAAAATGTCTTCAAATTCAACAAGCACTTTGAGGATGCACTGCACAGAATCTGAATTAGCCCCAAAGAAGATCAGAAGATCATCCGCAAAGCAAAGGTGAGTAAGTTTTAACAAACTGCACCTAGGATGATAGCTAAAAAGAGAGCTGGAATTAGCCTCTCCTAACAAGAGAGAAAGGCCCTCCATAGCTAGCACAAAAAGGTAAGGGGAAAGAGGGTCCCCTTGCCTTAGACCTTTTTTTCCTTTAAAGTAACCAACCAACGTCCCATTAAGGGAAATAGAGAAGCTAGGGTTAGTTATACATTCCCGGATCCAACCAATGTATCTAGAAGGAGCTCCAAAAACTTGTAGGCAATGCAAAATATACTCCCAACTTAAGGAATCATAAGCTTTCATTACATCAACCTTTAGAGTACAACGAGCTTTCCCCTTTTCCTTGTGATAATCAGTTACAATCTCTTGTGCCAACAAAATGTTTTCAGCTATACCCCGACCAGGAATGAAAGCACCTTGGTTAGAGCTAATAACTTCCTCCAACCCCGAGATCATCCTATTAGCCAAAATTCTAGTAATACATTTGTAAATGATATTACAACAAGAGATGGGACGATAATCCCCCATAGTAGATGGATTCTTCTTCTTGGGGACAAGAGTAATAATAGTAGAATTGACCTCCTTAAGCAGATGGCCAAATTGAAAAAATTTCATCACCGCATCACACACATCATCACCAATGATAGGCCAAGCTTTGTGATAAAAGCCTGCAGAAAACCCATCCGGGCCTGGAGCCTTATTCTTGCTCATGGAAAAAATGACTTTCTGCACTTCAGTTCTAGTTATATCAGCTTTCATCCCAACAACAGTGGCTGTAGAAAACTGCTTCTTTATAAGATCAGAAATCCTATTAGCTTTAGCTTGGGAAAAAACATGATTAGAGCTCCCAATAAGCTTTTGATAGAAATCAGAAGCTACCTCTTTAATCTGCTAGAAATCAGAAATACAATTCCCATCCTCATCCTTCAGACTTTTAATAAGATTTGAAGAGTTCCTAACCTTAACTGAATTATGGAAAAAAAGAGTTATTTCCATCACCCAGATTCAGCCATCTATTCCTGGACTTCTGCTTAAGGAAGTTTTCTTCTGCATTAGAGACTGAGATGAAGTGATAAAGACACTCCCTCTCCTTCCGTTGGCACTCCAAACTCCCCCAGAAGATAAGAAAGCAGCTTGAGCAGCAGCAAGATTCTACCTTGCTTGAATAACCTTCTGACTAAGGCCACCAAAGACCTCTAGATTTTTAATCTTAAGAATGCCCTTAACAGATTTTAATCTAGAATACAATCTGAACATAGCATAGCCAGAAACTACAACCTTCCAACCATTACTAACCCAATCCAGAAAATGAGGGTGTTCAGCCCAGAAGTTAAAAAATTTAAAGGGTTTAGGCCCATAGCTAACATACCTTGCCACAGAAACAAAAGAGGGAGAATGGTCAGATAAACCCCTTTCCAAAAACTCCACAGAGGAGTTACCAAGCTGTTGCAACCAATGAATATTAGCCATAACCCTATCCAACTTTCTTGAGACAAAAGCTTGACCTGATTGCTTATTTGTCCAAGTATGAAAAGAACCAGAATAAGCTAAATCATCCACTTCCAGGTTTATAGCACAATCATCAAACTCCTTTTCATAACAACTAAGCCCAACTGAACCCCATTTTTCATGAGTTGTCCGAACTACATTAAAGTCCCTTGCTATGAGCCAAGGAAAAATCCCAGCAGAATTTTTAAGACAATTCAATCTCTGCAACAAACCTCTTCTATCCAGTCCCTGATTAGCACCATAAACCACCGAAAACACCCAAGGAAAACCAGTAACACCAGAGTCCACTTGGCAAGTTATAACTTGCTCATGGATATCCATAATCATAAGGGAGGAGATACCCGGGTCCCAGCAAACCCAAATCTTCCCTAAAATGTGAGTGGAATAGTTATTAATAACTTCCCACCCTGGAAGCATGGAAGCAATAATTCTCAAGAAATTTTCCTGTTTCACCCGAGTTTCCACAAGACAAAGAATGGAAATTCTAAGTCTTTTCACCATCTTCTTAACCTCCTTTTGTTTTAGGGGCATATTCAATCCCCTAATATTCCAAAAGAGGAGATTCATAACACCTCATGGGTAGGGGAAAATCCCTTCACATCCATACCGCCCTCACCCACCTTCACTATCCCTTTACCCTTAGAAGAAATGGCTTTTTCAAACACATCCATGAAAGTGATAGGTGCCCTCCTCTTCACTACCTCAACTTCCTTGTCCTCCTTAGCTAACCGCTCAAAGGAATTAGATAATCGGATACCCCCCGATTTCTCTTTGGAAGTTGAAGCCCCCACAGGCTTCCTAATTGTCTTATCAAAAGACAATTTTTCCTTGGTCTGGGAACTAGTAGTCCTCACTGGTGTTTTCCTCTGTACTTTAGGAACCCACACCTTTTTCTCCTTATTTTCCTTCTTAACACGTGCATATGCAGCATGTCCAAAACCTCCACAATTAGAACACTTCGAAGGCAACCATGGGTATTCAACAATTATATTAATAGTGTCCCTATTTTCTCTACAGATATCTATCTCCTTAGGGCATTCCGAAGTAATATTAATTTCAATCAAAACCAGGGCAAAACCTAGGCGTTTCTGTTCCACAGTAACCTTATCAGCATACAAAGGTTTACCTATCCCACTAGCCACAAAACTAAGGCCCTTGGGGGTCCAAAACTCCATAGGTAAATGATGAAATTTAACCCAAACTGGAACTGAAGTAAGAGATAGTTTGAGAACCTGCATACCTGGCTGCCATTTTTCGCAGAATCAATGGCTTGTTTGCAACATGCCAGAGCTTGTTCTCCAGTATTTCTTCACAGGTAGCCTCATCCTGAAACCGGAAAATGAACATGCCATTATCCAGAGAAAAAGCTTCAACCGCACCATACTGGTTCCACATTGATTCCACAGACTTCTTCACAAGGAAATAAGGCAATTGTTTATCCATGAATTGCTCTACTAAACTGGACCTCCATTTCACAATACCTTCTTCAACAACATCATCAGGCGGAAAAACACAAGTTTTCCCCCCATTATTCTTAGGTGCAAAATATTGAAGAGAACCCATAGTTCTATCAGATTTGAACAAATTCACCCAATCCCCAACCTTAGGACCATCATCCGGGCCTTCAAGGATAGGAATGTCTTCCTCTCCAGCCCATGATAATCCATCTCCTCAGCTACAAATTCATCAATCTTCTCAATTTCTTGTTCAGTAAGTGAATCCTCACCAAAACCCTCATTCGAAGCAATTCCTTGTTCAGCAAAGGAATCCCCACCAAAGCCCTCAATCGGATCAATTCTTTGTTCAGCAAAGGAATCCTCATCAAAATTCTCCATCCGATCAATCTCCACATCCAAGACTTACGTGTGATTTGGTCAATACTTACATTCTAAATATATATACATATAATGAAACAGTAGTCAATATAAATACTAACTAACATATATTAAGTTAAACCATTAACAATGATAATTATTATATTATCATGTGATTCATATGGTCAATGGTTCTATATATATATAATACCTTTTTTAAAACTCTATTAATAATAAGAATTATATCGTATCTAACCGTTATATACTTATATAGCACAATATTATATCATATGATCTAAATTCTAATGATAATACGCTTAGTACCTAACTTGTGATTATAATTAACATACTGGTGATTCTAATCCTAATAACTTAATTTGAAATTCATTATATATGAATAATATGATTAATTTTTAGAAGTGTCATTATATCATATGATTGATGTAAATTCATTATTACTAACTTACATATGTAATCTATATGCCTAGTCATTGTATCTAAATATTACTAATAATTATTAAATACTTAAAATCTGAAATCATACGTATTGTGTTAGTGTTTGAAGTGTATGTAAGTATCTAAATACTTAACCTCTTAAAAAATAAAAAAATAAAAAAATCTAAGTACTTAACCATTGTATTAGTATGAATTTATATACTTATATAACACTACGTAGCTATAATTTATAATTATAAATTAATTTGTAATTATATGTGTATATATATTTATGACAATTAATTATGAATTATATCATATCACTTTATTTGTGAGATTATCTATGAATCTATGTTAAGTATTGTCATTATGGGTCATATATCATAATTATCATGCCATAAATTATCTACTAATAATACTAATATTATCATATGATAACATATTAACATGATCTAATAATCTATATGATCTTAGATCTTTGATTATATGATGTAATGATTACTAAATATCTAATGATAATACTTATAACATATAATAAAGTGATTACATGTCATATGTCACAATGTTATATTATTATATGATCTAATGATCATATAATCCTATTATATTACTTGAATAATATGATAAACTATCTGGATTGTCATTATATCATATGACTAACGATTAAGTATTGATATTATTTACTTTTACTAATTTATATACATATAACAAATAAATTATAACCAATTAATATATAATGACCAATAGTTATCTGTTACTTAATTTATGCTCACTTATGTATAAATACATACGAGTCGAGTCTTAGTAAGCGAGTCAATCCTTATACGAGCGGGTTCATGAGTTTTAATCCAGTCGAGTTTATACGAGTTTGCATCGTTTAATAATTGAGTTTGATTTTCGTGTTCACGAATAGCTTATTTGATAATCGATTTGAGCATGAGCCGGGTTTATTTGAGCCAATTTCGAGTAAGTTCACGAGTAGCTCAGCTCGTTTACACCCTTATATGAGATTCAGTAATGTCTTCTTCAACTTCCATGTCCTGCCCTCCATCCAAACCAACATGCTCAGCTTTCATCACTTGTCCTTCAACTCCAACCTGTGGTCCAAATTTTAAATCAATTTGAGCGAGATCACCAACCATGCTCTTCTCTGGACACTCTTCAAACTCCAAGGATCCTGGTACTTCAATGTTGGAATTCAAAACCTCATCAGTGTCCATAGGAGCAATTTCCCCTGTGTCAGTGACTTGGGCGTTTGCTTCGAAATTTGGATTTAGAACATTTCCATCCTTAGCTGCCACTTCGGCTTCAAGAACGACTAGACTTGGCTGGCATGAGGACATAGCATCTATACATTCAGCTTTTGTAACTAGATTTCTTACTTCAATCTCTTGTCCAATATTGGAATCAATCTGAGATAGATCACCATCCAAACCCTTTTCCAAGCACTCTTCAGGGTCCAACAGTTTATCTTTCTCAGCAGGTCCCCGAACCTCACTACCGGAACCTATAACAGATTCATGGTCCAACACAACGGTTTCTCTTCCATTAGTGACTTGAGCATCTCTTTGTGTGCTCCCACATGTTGTCTCGACATTTAAGTTTTCATCATTTCAAAAGCAAGACGATATCCAATCCTTATTAATAGTTCCTGGAACCTCAACAGTTAAATCTGAAAGAACCTTGTCATCCCCAACAACACCTACTTGGTTTGATGTTGAATCTGCACATACATTAATATGACTTGCAATGTTCACACTAATTGTCTCAACCTTTTCCAACCCTCCATGCAAACAAACCGGTTTAGCATTAATAACTTGTTTGTCAACTTCCATCTCCTGCCCTATATTTGAATTAACATGAGAAAGATCATGAGCCATGCTTTTGTCTAAGCACTCTTCAAGCTTAAAATGCTGGTCTGGTTTAGTGTTCAATGGATCATTGTCATCCATTACTGTATTATTACCTCCAACAACTGCTTGATCTGGCAGACATGAGAATACCATATCAAAAGACACATCACCATGATTTTTGGAGCTCTCACCCACTTTCTCAACCTTTACCCGCTTCTCTTCCATTGAATGAGTAGGGTTTTCATCCATAGCATCAGTCTCCATTCCATCAACTTTGGAACAAAAAGTAACCCCCAGCTTCCCCTGGTGTCACATCATCATTTTCACTACCAACACCAACCACTTCCATCCCTCTCTTCATACCCCCCTGGGCCGCTCCTCCCTCTATACTCCCTTCCTCCCTCACCACAACCCCAATCTCCTACACCACGATAACTTGAGTTCGTTTCTCTCGGAACTCCACAACCCTTGAAGAACCCTCAACCCCAACCTAGATTCCAAGATTCGATGCTTTACTACCGGAAACTCCAATTTCCCACAAACCCAATTCACTAACTAGATCATCTCCACCCAAACATTTAACATCTTCCTCCAAAGATTTAACTTTTACCCCTAACCCTGCCTCATCCTCAACGGACTCACCACGCCCAACTTCCACACGAGTACAAACACCATCAACGTACACATCAGAACCCAAAACCTCCATCATAATATCATCCCCATTACAACCCCCACCGTCATCTACTCTCTCAACGCACTGAGAGAAAGACCCCTCAACTGGGGTTTGGGTGTCACCAGCTCACTAACTATCACAATAGTAGACTCAAAAACACTACCCACACAAACATCCTTGACCTTGTTCTCATCCATAGAAACACTGTTTGTGTAAATCTCAAAACCATCAAAGACAACTTCCTTTACAAGAAAATTCAAAAATAGTGCTCAAACTGATAAACCCTAAATACAATCAAGAAAGACGATACACCGTGTAAAGCATAATGCAAATAAAATTAAACCCAAAATTACTTTCTTTAAGTATCAGAAAAAGGTAGTGATGGATTAAAATTGTTTGAGTACATGCTCAGATCTTTCTTTGAGTTCACACTATGAGGGTTTGGGGTTTAAAGGGAGAAAAAGGGTCCAGAGGAAAAGAGAGTGGGCAAAGGTAGGAGTCTCATCAAATGAGAAAGTTATGAAAAACAGAGGCCGAATATAATGCGGCCTTGTCCTTTCTCACTTTCCAATGATTGGTCAGCACTTGCAACTTTGTTAAATTTTCTTGGGGAAGTGAAAGTGGATGGACCTTTGTTGTTTTACAATCGAAAGGGGACGGTTAAATAGAGTTATAGCACGTTTGCGCCTTCTACACCTCCCGGTTAAGAGTCTCAAGACTTTTGAAAGTTTTTCATCACAGTCCTGTCGATTTTATTTATTTTTTTCCTTTTTTTTTTGTTGGCATAAATGTATTATTGTCTTTTTATTTTTATTTTTATTTTAGATATTGACAAATACCTAGCTATATGAATTTTAAAAAATAATTAAACATTTCTTAGGATACAATGTCCTCGTTGTGGAATAATAAAAGTTAATTGGGATGCCTCTTTGAACATGAATAAAGGTTGGGATTGGGATGGGAATGATTGCTAAAGATAACAATGGATTTTGCTTGGGAGATCGAAGTGTGATAAAGAAGGTGATTGTAGACTCTAAAACTGGAGAAGTTATGGCAACATAACCACCCGTGGTGATGCGGTTAGAGGTTTTAGGGTTAAGCAGACATTGTTAATAACCGCTAATTGCCTACCTCCCTCTCTCTCTCTCTCTCTCTCTCTCTATATATATATATATATATATATATATATATATATATATATATATATATATATATATATATATATATATATATATATATATATATATATATATATATATATATAAACAAAATAATATTGGCATAAACTTTTATAAATGTGATGGCTGAAAACACCAAAATATATCAAAAAAGCCCACACTAAAAAGGCGGGTATCCGGTGCGGTTTTGGGGTTCAATAACCACTAATAGACGATTATTTCAAAATCGCTTAAGACAGTGCAGTTAGCAAATAGAAACAATAACCGTTAATCGTAGTCGTTTATACACCTCTAAATGGTTAGTGGCTAAACCACCTCCAAGGCAAGGGAGTTGCTTAATGGTTTGGCCACCCATGGCCTACCCCCTCTATTTTTTTTTTAAAAAAATTATATTGTATATATTTTTAATTTTTTTTATTATGAATAATAGGTGTCACAATATTACTGTATTCACGGAATCACGGGCATTTAACCATTTTCATTTTTCATCAAAAATTTGGACGGAAGTTAAAAACTATTTGCTTTATTTTTTATTTTTTATTTAAAAAAAAAAAGGGAAAGAAAGATAGGGACAAATCGGTAATAATGTTTGAAAGACGATTCCACTGAATATTAGAATAACCTAACATAATTACATATAAAAAGCATCCAAATGGAGCTATATATACAAACACGCGTTATAAATAGCGCACCGCCATATCTAGGGTTTGGGTTTTACAAGCCGGCGCTTCCTATCTGCTTCGGCTTCTGATCTCTTTGCTACAATCGAAGACCCTCTTACTCAGCCACTATGGGGTAAATATTTTTTCTTGCTTTCACAAATTTTCTTTGCCGAATTTTCTCGAGAACCAATCACCAATTTCTGTCTGATATTAGCAGATTTTCTTTTTGATTGCTTATTTTAGGTTGTAGGTCTTCAGAAATTTAAATCTGGTGTGTGTATATATATATATTCATTCGCATTCTAAGCAACTGAAAGCTGCTTTTGAAAATATTTTTCGTATTTTTTTTATCTATTTTTTTAATTAAGCTTGAACGTTTGTTTGCTCTGAAAACTCAGGAGAGGAAAGGATAGTGGACGTTATAGGGTAAACCAGGTGCTCGTGTTAGGCTTCTTTGATAAAGTGCGTTTGATGTGGTTAAGATTATTCACAGATGGCTTTTGAGGTATTCAGATTTTGTGGGTTAATCTTTGAAAGTTCACATTAAACTGAATATTAGAGTGACAGACATGGTTTAATATTAACGGGTCTGGCATAACTACAAAATTGCATCTTTTTCAGTTGTGAGTCATGGGACCTCTATGGGTTTCTGTGGGGCCTGCATTAAGTTAGATACCCATTACTTAAATAGTCGTTGAAATGCTTTATTTGGCAAGAGGTTCTGCTTGTGAGCATGTTGTTGTAAGCCTGCCTGACCTTGACACGGTAACATCAGTAACCTTAGGACTAAATTCAAAGAAAAGGAAATGAAAGCAGAATTCGTTCGGATCCTCTCACATGTTCAATCTGTGGTAGTTGAAATGCTTATTTGGCAAGAGAAACATGTTTAATGGAGTTCAGTAATTTGAAGTTTGTTTGGAGCAATGTAAATTAATGATTAAGCATAAGACATAAAAGGTTCTAAAATTATGTGCCCTGGGAAGTGAGAATGTAACATGTGGAGTCTCTTACCTGAGTTTAGACGGTAGCAAATAATTTTTGGTGCACAGATGTTGCTGATGGATATACTATAATCAAAGTATGTGGAAAGTGTTGAACTTGGAAGATACTTTTCATGCACTATAGCAACTTTTAGTCTAAATGTGTTGTTGTAAGTGTTGAATTCTGCCATAAAGATATTTTTTATTAGGATGATCAGCAAGCATGATTTGATTTTCAGACATATATGGACTAAGCATGATAATTTTAGCCTATAAAAAAATTAACTAGGATAGCAGGCATCATTACATGCCTCAGCTTGTCTTGCAGCTGCAACCTCTGTTTGGAATTTGCTTAACTGCTCCTCCTATATGCCTCTGATATTACTGTCAATAGTTCTTTTTTGAACAGTTTAAATCATCAATGAATTTATGATTTAGAGAAAATGTGAGTGTTGTGCAGGAAGACACGTGGAATGGGAGCTGGTCGTAAGCTCAAGTCCCACCGCAGAAGGCAGAGGTGGGCTGACAAGTCATATAAGAAGTCTCACCTGGGAAACGAGTGGAAAAAACCATTTGCTGGATCATCCCATGCTAAGGGCATTGTTCTAGAAAAGATGTAAGATTACTTCTATCGCCTTTCTATTATTTTATGAAATGTTTTCCGTGGATTACATCAACTTACCAATGGGACTAATAATTTCATGATTGGTTGATGCAGTGGCATTGAGGCTAAGCAGCCAAACTCTGCTATCAGAAAATGTGCTCGTGTTCAGCTGATCAAAAATGGAAAAAAGATCGCTGCTTTTGTTCCTAATGATGGTTGCTTAAACTACATTGAGGAGAACGTAAGTTCGAATAATTGTAGAAATTAAAAGTCCTTCCCATACCCCCCCCCCCCCCCCCAAAAAAAAAAAAAAAAAACCCGGAAAGCGAGGAGTCCAAAAATTTCAAAGTTTTAACTTGCTAGTACCACCCCTCGTATGTTAAAATTTCTTTCTCCATAAGTTTGTTGCGGTTCAGCATAATATGAAAATTTGATTTCAAATCATTTCGAACTTTGGCATGTTAGCAAATAAGTATGTACCTCAACAATAATCGAATAAACCCCCAACCCCAAACAAATCCTTCCAATTCGAACCTTGTGTATATTGGGGGCATTTGGTTAGGCTCTGTAAAGGTATAACTTAGATGTCAAAATAATTTTCCATGGTGGAAACCACTTATGACACCCTGAAAAGAATTTAGGGAAAATGACAAAAACACAAAAGTGTCTGCTCTGTAAGTTTGTGAGCCCATTTTTATGTTTGACACCTAGGACTTTGCAGAGACATGGGTCAAGGGTATAAGAAAGTGTATTTTCTGCACAAATTAATAATGGCGTCAGACTTTTTCTTCTCTATAGTCTATATGCTGGACTTGATAAATGCCTGGCGTGTTTGGTGCAGGACGAGGTTTTAATTGCAGGATTTGGACGAAAGGGGCATGCTGTGGGAGATATCCCTGGAGTCAGATTCAAGGTTGTGAAGGTATCTGGTGTGTCTCTGCTCGCTCTCTTTAAGGAGAAAAAGGAAAAGCCAAGGTCTTAGGCTTATTGTCTGAAAGCTCATATTTGCCGTCTTTTACCCCCACCCCAGCATGCATTTTGTTTTGTTTTGTTTTATTTAATTTTTTAGCTGAGGATGCTTTTTATTTAGATGATACTTGTAGCAACGATTCAGTAAGAGCAAAACTTTGTAAGTGAATCTTTATTTGCTACTTTAGAACCTGGTTCTCTTTGTCCTAAAAAAACAAAATTTTGGAAACTGAGGTTGTTGATTATTTTTTCTTTTAACGAGGCATTTTTTCATGGTTCTGATGTTTGGGTTTGGTAAACTTGGGATGCTTTGTCATTTAGTGTTTTCTTAATATTTCATTATCATCATATATTGTGGTTTTACTGGACAAAAGGAATGCGGCTTTATTTGTTAATGTGTTTTCCAGAGTGTTATTTGATTTTTTTTTGGTTATAAAGGTGAAACAGTTTTGAATGTTGTGTTATAGGTTGTCTGTTAATGTTTTTGTTTTGAAATCAGAAAACAAACAAACCCAATATATTTGATTTGGAATGGGTTCCCAGTCTATTTTCCTTAGAGAAATGTGAAAGGTATCAAATTTTTTTACTAAGAGATAAGAACCAAGATGATGAGGAGCTTATCCATTAGAAATGATTAAAATAATTAATAAAAAAATGCAGGGTACTAATGAATATTAGAAATCAAAGTTTGATTTTTGATTTTTGAAGTCATTACAGAAAATAAGATGAGCAGGGTGGAGCGCTGAGCTACATGGTAACTTTGGGGCCAACCCCCCAAATTATTATGCTTTCTCTAAATTTTTTTTAAAAACTATTATTATAATTTTTTTAAAATTAAAATTTTACTCCTTAATTTTATTTTATTTTTCCAGTTTTGCCCCTTCCAAATTCTAAACGCTATCTTTTCCCCTGAAGATGAGTCTATATATCTACAAGACTACAAGGGAGTGCTAGCACGGCCTCGTGCCTCGTTGTCCAAACGCAATCCATAAAAGAGACACTTTTTAAGTTTTGCATGGTATGTGTGCTAAGTTATTTTAGGTGGAAAAACAGTTTGTTGCTATGGGGAAAGTAGTGGATCCTAATGAATCGCAGTTTGCCCAATCCCCGCATGAGAGAGGACTCTAATAGGGCTTATCGGGGCTTACCGGTGCACTTGTTCGAGCACGTAAACTTCATTGGAGTCCTCTCTTAATTGCTTGTCTGAATTGTCTAGGTGATTATAGTCCGAAAGTAGTTTGACGTCTGATTTCGCTATTGTTGTTGGATCCACTCTCTGCTGTGGAACCATATGATGGACAAGGAAGAAAAACCATGTTTACTTTCTTTGAAGGCCGTAGTAGAAAATATTACACGGAGCCCGTAAATCGTTTTGTGTCAAAATCATGAGCTTTTGTGGCTAATATATTCTCCGAATAAATTAAGTATCCTGCTCATTAAAAAAAAAAAAAAAACTAAACTTAAAGGTACTAAACTATCGGCCTATTTGACTTAAGGCTACTGAATTTCAAAACATCTCAAACAAAGGTATTCAATTTTCAAAACGTTTCAATTACAGGTATCCCGTTAGAATTTACCGTTAAATTCTGTCAAAATTTTCGAAATACCTCTCGTTTTTTTTTTTTTCAAGAAAAAAAATAATTGCTAGAATTTTGGTGTAGGTTAGAATTTAACGGAATTTAAAAAAATACACATGTCTGAATCTTTGAAAAATTTTATAAAACTTTTTTTAAAAAATAATCAGAAGGGTATTTTGATAATTTTGGCAGAATTTACCAGCAAATCTTAACGGACGACCTATTATTGAGACGTTTTGAAATTCAGTACCTTTTAAGTCAAAAATGCTGAAAAAAAGAAAAAAAGAAAGAAAAAATGGAGGTATCCTAGACAAGCATGATTATTGTATAAAGATGAGTCCCTAGTCCCTAGACCATAAGAACAGCACAATGAAATTCAGGGAGATCGCTTATTTCTAAATTCGGGGACAGCAAACATCTCTGAGAACTCAAAATGGCTATGCCTCAGTAGTACTGTTGTAAAAAATATGAGCTCTCCTGCAAAGGGGAAAATTGATGCCTCCTCTGCCATCTCTTCCATTGTTGATTCTGTTGGCAACCCAGATAATACACTTCAATGGAAAATGGAGAGTCTTTAACAGCCAACGAGAACTTGTGCTGTGCACAATCTGAGGAACAGAGGGAAGCTAGAAGGAACTACGCTTCAACATAATCGTCAGAACAATCCTTATATTATTATCATCCATGAAGACGGACCCCATGCTGATGCATAGCTTTGAGCAATGAGAGTTATTGGTGCTCAGTAGTAATATAGCGGCCCCTTTTCTCTCTAACCTCCATCATCACATCACTGCTGAGATCAAGAGCTCCAATATTTCTACTTAAACTTTCAACTTGTTTTTCGACACCATATAAATTTTCCTTGTCGTCTTCATGAGGTATGCTGCAACTTTCATGCTTTCTTGAAGCATGCTTCTTGGCCTTTAGGTAGCATTGATCGTCACACTCTCTGCCCATTTTGCTCATATTTCCTTTGTCTTCTGCCTTTGAAGTAGATCCGAGACCAAGTTTTGCCGCATCATCTCTCTCATCACCCAATCTCTTAGTTGTCAAGCAATCTTTGCTTTTCATTCTGTGGTGCAAATTATTCTGAGCTCTGGACGTTGTGGCAAAACAATCTTTCACGGGCCCTGGAAAGACAGATACTTCTAGAAAATCATTTTCTGCTTCCTCAAACAGCACTGGAGATGAAGGCCTGATGAGTAAAGCAGGACTTGACACTCTTGTTTGCTGAGTACCAATCTTCATATTCTTAGTCCTCTTTAATGTTCTTGGAGGTTGATGCTTGCCATATTCTGTTCTGTTCACAGCTCCAACACCGGTGCCACTTTCAGACAGAGCACTTCCTACACCTGAATGAATCTGTGGACCTCGATTTGTCATTGGCATCGTAGGATTTTCCTGTCAATTAATAACAAAAGGAAAAATAAAAAACACAAAAGCAGATCTTAAATGGCACTAGTTGAAAGTGAAACTCAAAATGATATCTACCGTAACTAGAACAAAAATAAGCAATTACTAACCGCATCAAAAAATCCAATCTTTGGTGATGGTCTTCTAAGACTTGAAGGTTTAATAGTTCTTGAAACGTCTGAAGGAACAGAGCTACTTTCTGCTAAAATTTTGTTGACGTACTGAATTGGGGAACTTGTTTCCTGGCTTTCAAATCCAAAACAGGGTTCATCCTGTTGATGGGTATCCATTGTAGTATAAAAACTTGCCTTCGTGTTATTTGATTCTTGATTCAAAGAAGTTGACAATGATTCCAAGGAGCATCCATCAATGGAGCTAGCAGGTGGTGTACTCGAGGAAGACTTTGACATGGATAACAAACAAGTAGGGTTAGAATCTCCCAGCTCATATTTTTTAGTTGTATATTTTGGAGGAGTTCTAAAGGTTGAGCCAGTGGCAACCAAATTGGCATGCCTGGTAGCAGTTGCTCTCGAAGAGCTAAAAGGAGATTTACCAGAGGTATCAGCTGCAGAACCACATAACCTGCTGTATGAGGAGGAAGAAGAAATTGTGGATTCATTTGTGGCAGTGGGTGAACTCAACAAAGATGATTGTGGAGATGGAATAGAATTACGGATTCTACTTGATGAGACACCCAGGCAAGGTTTTTTTGACCCACTCAAACAGTTTCCTGTAAGAATACATGAACTTCAAAATTTCAGATCAAAGCTACTTAAAAAGTCATTCAGTGTTGAGCAATCAATCTGATATTACTGGTAATCCTCACCAGATGTGGCTTCCAAATTATGAGTTTCCAGTTTGGCATGGTTTGTACCCCAAGAAGCCCTTTTGGTTGGAGCTGTTGAAATTCGGTTAGCCCGCTTTGATATCTTTGGGGGCTTTAGAGATGATGGAAGATGCAGTTCTCCACTTCTAGCAGCATGCTTTGGATTGAGTTCTCCAGTTCCAGCACCATGCTTTAATTAATTAATTAAAGTCAGTTCAATCATATTTTAAAAGATTTGATCTCATTAATACCAGCATGTGTGTAACTATGATAAAAAGAAACTTGCCACTAATTTCAGCTATTGCCTGTTTCAATCTAAGCAGCTTGGGTAATGCATAGATGAGCAGTGTATGCAACAGTATGAACAAAGCAATCAATTCAATCTACTCTACTACTGCTTACATGAGCTTGTGGGGGAACAGAAGCCTCACTAATGACCCTCTCTAATCCATTTCTGGTGATGCTTTTCCCTCTGGAAGTTGGCATGGGTTTCATCTGAAATATCAAACACAATGACTCTGTCAGAAAGATATGTTACGATCATAAAAAGAATAATTAGACAATTTGCATGACAAGCACTTACCCGAACTTGAGAGGAAGCATCCACTTTTTGTGACGCTGAAAAGAATCAGTAGCACAAGCATAAGTTTACCATTATCAAATGGGCAATAATACAAGACCAAAAAAAAAAATTATCCTAGACAGAACACTAGCAACAACCAACCCAGTCATATGGGGTACATATACAGAGAATGAGGAAAAACTCTTAGTAAACACGTACAGAAATGGAAGTTTACTTACAGCAGACATTTTTCATGTGTCTTCCTCTTTGCAAGTTGGAAGTAGAAGCTGTTATGTTGGATACTTGAGTTGATCTATGTGCAGATCCTCTTATATCTTCAAACAGATCAATCTCAAGGCTTGTTAAAGGGGAACCACCAGTACTGTCTACTGTAGAGTTTGATTCAACCGACCTCCAAAGTTCTTCAATCCCATCAGGTGTACGTGATTCAAACTTCTTAAATCCTTTATTTATCATCGACAACTCCTCAGGTTCCAGAACTCCTAAGCATAGAGAAATATGTACAATGAGATAATATTGACAGAAGGCACCTATGTAATGGTTTCTTAGCCACAAACTCTACCTGCACTAGTGAAAAAGGCACTATCCCAAGCTAAACTTTGGCGTGGATCACATTTGCCAAATCCGCTTGTCCTTTCTGTTTTCAGGGACTCAGAAGGCACAATATTTTGTTCCCCATTTCCAGGTGAGCCGAGTGAAATTCCTACATCTCTTAAGTTAAGAGTTTGGAACAACTCTTCTGGATCCAAAACTCCTGAGACAATTCAAAACTACTGATTTCAGCTGAATGGATGCATTGGGTGGATATTCATAAAGAGCACTTACAAAAAACCAGTTTCTTTTTCAGCATAATAAGCATACCTGGACTCGTGAAAAAGGCACTATCCCAAGCCAAACTCTTGCGTATATTACACTTGGGTTTTGGTTTCAAACACTCCTGGTCCCTTTTCCCACGTACGTTTGCCGCATTGTCCATGTCCTTTCCGATCTCAAACACCTTCAAACCATCAACCTTCTGTCTAGTATCCATAACTGCTGCCAGTTTTTCGAGTTCAACCAAAAATTGGTTTCAGCGCCAATAGAAATATAAAAGGAAGAATCAAGGAAAAGAGATTATAACCTTCCGGCCTCCGGCCTCGTTCGATAACCTAGCTAAAGCATTAACAAACAATTCCAAACACAAAACTTTCAAAACTGCTTCCACCTTTACGTCACTTGTCACTTATAACACTTTCACAACCAAAACTATACCGGGAAATAAACACGTTAAGCTTTTGGGTTTGGACCCAATTATATATCAATCACTTAAGAAGTTTCAAGTCTAACAATCTTTCAGTCATAATCTACCTATAGATAAGAAGGTCAAGAACCGGCCCCATCCACGGCTTTGATAGGCCCAATTATGTTATACCAACCAAGCTTTATGTTTTTACTCGATATGGGATTCTCCATCACACTTGAATAACACTATCAAAATCATTTCACAAATCCATGTTGGCACCTATTTCTTCATTCAGCGAACAGATCCTCATGCAATTACAATAATCAGAGGCACGTTGAAAAAGGAAAAAGAAAAATCGAAATATGAATGCAATTCACCAATATAAATCCATTTTTCCTCATGCGTCGTAAAATTAATTAGATATAAGGTCAAAATATAACCACCAATGGGCATTGTTCAACATATAGAACCGCAGGTTTCTTTCAGCGATTCTTGTTGCTCTTCATTCAAAAGTTCAAAGCTACAAAATTCGTTTGATAGACGAACTAATGATTGGTTGCTGAGAAAAATGAAAACTAATCATTTAAACGATAAAAAGTTTTCATTTCCCAAGAAAGAAAGAAAGAATCACATTCTTTAATACGAGAGAGAGAGAGACCTGATAATTGAAGTCCTTGAAAATCGTTTTCGGGCGCCATAGCAAATGGTCTGAGCTCTCCCTAGCTCTACTTCATGATTCTTCTGTTCGTGGATAGAGAGAGAAAGAGGTGTGGGTGAAGAGGGAAATTTTCAAACTTTCAGGAAAAGCAAAATTGTACTCTTTTGGTCATAGAATCGGCATAATTACTAATTAATTATTACTTACTAACTCAAGATTCTCTATAATCTTTACAGTATTTATTACGTTAATTTTTTTTTTTTAAAGTTTTATATATTATTATATTTTCGATTAAATCTAAAAATGGTAAAAACATTCACGATATAGACAAATGATATTTGTACACATTTTTTTATACACACTCATATTTAGGGTGCGTTTGGGATTGCGATTTCGTAGACAATAAGTGTGATTTTAAACTAAATTGCAGAACATAGATCATTTGGAAACTGCGTTTTTAAAAATTGCGATTTGAAAACGCAGAAAATCTGCTTTTTCAAATCGTAGATAAAATGGTGCTTTTTTGAAAACGCAGAATTTTAAAGGTAAATTTGCGATTTTAAATGCTAAACTGCGATTTTGCCAAACGCTTAACTGCGTTTTTAAAAATCACTTTTTTCAAATCGCACATTTTAAAATTGTTATTTTAAATCTCACTTTTTGAAATCGCAAACCCAAACAGACCCTTAGTGTAGAACCTATATATATAGAATGGGTCCCAAGCATGGCCCCACACTAAATATGAATATGTATACAAAGCGTGTATAAATATCATTTGTCTGTGTCCATTTATCGTCAAACTGTTTGCCATCTGTATTAAAAATATCAGGCAGACCTATCAAATGTTATCACGTGTCAACATATCCCTTAATATATATATATATTTTTTAAAAAAAGGTGGCGTTGGAGAAAATTCTCTTTGCTGGTGGTGGTGGGATTGCCTACGACCCTTTGTTTACTTTAACCATATTTTCAAATTGAATAATTAGAATTTGATCATATTAATATTTATTAATATTAACTCCGATGACTTGGTATATGGAACGGCTACAATATCATACATATTTGTCCTTATATGGGAAGATTCGTGGGTCTGATATTTCAAACTCATTTCTCAAAAATATAATGTTCAAATCTTCATTTGAATCTCAAATTATTGCAAAACCTGAAAATCTGGACATTGACGAGCTTCTTACACATTCCAATTCATTACTCCTCATTTCTTTTATTTTGTGGGTTAGAACTTAGATTGGCCATGTCAGTAAACTGAAATCCCGGGGTCGAAAATTGTTTTTTTGGGTGTTTGTTGCAGTCCGTTAAAAAAAAAAAAAGATGAAAAAATGCTAGACGTACAATTCCGTGTTTGCATATTATTGGATGGTGTTATTTTTTATTTTTTGGGGGGTGACTAACGTGACTCCATTCACATGTTCTGTCAAAAAATTATAAGAGTTATAGGCTTAACATTCTCAACTTTTAATACGAAAATTAAGGGACACTGGTTAATAACGAAGAATCAAGGGCTATAATTCTCGAAATCTAATTACACCTGGCATTGCATCTCAACATGCATATTAGCATCAATCCCCCGAGCAGCCAACAACGTAACCAACAAAAACAATGTCAAACAATACTTTACTCAAGCCTTCAATATGAAAAGGTCAGAAATTTTCTATAAACTAGGTTGAAACTCCACATTTTAGTTAACCTTAAGAATGTAAATACTAAATAAGGAGCAGATGGCAGTTGAGTGTATGTAAATAACTGCGTATTACTTATGAATTAAACGAGTCACATATAATAGATAGGATAACGTTTTTTTTTTTCTAAATTGGGCTGAAAAGATTTTTTTAAACCCAGTCTATAAAATTGATAGACAGGGTCAAAAAAATTTCTTCCAACTCAATTTAAAAGAAAACTTTGTTGGCCGTTCGTATTTGTTAACCCATAATTGTTTTGAGATAGCCAAATCAACCCCTATAATGAATAGAGAAGCAAAAGAGGAAAGGGAGAATATAATTCACATACTAAATTGTTATTATGAAAATGCCATTTAACCATATAAAGTAAGTAATTTACTTACTTTTCTAATCCTTTTCCACAGTAATTAATGACATTAAAACAATTTATGGTAACATTTTTGATTTTTCAAAAAAAAAAAAAAAAAAAAAGACCTTATGATGAGTGGAAGCTAGCTAGAAAGCATCACTTCAGTGTGAAACCCAATGCTTCAATTATTCCAAAGCAATGCCAACGCTAGAAAAGCTAAGCTCTATGGATCATGACAAATCCATATTCCCTCCCTCCACCATTGTTTTGACACTGATGAATTGTATTAAATAGAATGATACAATAATACCTAAATGATAACAAGATAAGATGAGCCAATATTACCCAAATCTCTTATAGCCACCAAGGATAACAACCATTTAAAAAGGGTCACTTGCATTGCTGCACATGCAAGATTACAGAACAAAGCAAAAAATTACACCTCTTCGCTGAAAAAGAAGAAGAAAAAGAAAAGAGCCTGAATAGATAACCAGATGAATTAACAGTCTGGTTACCTCCTTCAGCAGCCCATTCAGAAAATTCTCTGCAACGGCATCACCATGATCATCATCATCAGTAGTACATCTGCCTCTTCTTCGGCATCTGCTTTCCCCTATAACAAAACCTATTTAAATAGGTATGAAAGCATATAGAAGAAAATATACAAAACGGTGTAGAAGAGAAGAAATCATATGTGAAAATGCACACGGCTAGGCCTTCAATCAACATAGCAGAATTCAGTAGTTACTGCCCAATGTGCCCATCATTCTGTACACAAACATATAATCAAATCTATTTGGCAAACATCAATCAATTAGGTGCCTAGCCTCATAAGTTGGTGCATCAAATCCATTTGGCAAACCCAAAAAAACAAAAAGAAAGATAATTAAAAGGAGGGAAGAACATCAAGCTATATTTTTTGATGAATAGTAATTTATTAAAAGAAAAAAGCTGAGCCCTCGTATACAAAAAAAATGATACAAGAGAGAGCCACGCTGAAGGTGTTTAAAATCTAAAAGGCACATAGAATGTAATCTAATAGAGATTTCAAGAGAGAGTATTTTAGACATAGCATATTAGGCTCACAGTCCTCAAAGAGGCGCCGATTTTTCTCTCTCCAAATGCTCCATAATAAGAACGCAAAAATAACTTTCCAGAGATGGATAAAAGAGATTCAAACTCCCAATCCTAAACTGTAAAGTGTTATAATAGCTCTTCACTTCAAAGCCGCGATTGCTAGCTGGGGTCCACAACATTCTATCCACCTCCACTGAATAGGTTTTCGAGGAGTATAACAAGAGATTCCAACTCCCAATCCTAGACTGCCTTGATGAAACTCGGATTCTAATGGATACAAGTGCTGAAAGAATCCAAACAATCTGACACCAAAGCTTCTTTGTCACGAGCTATTGATTAAAGTTCTGGGAATGAAAACTTAAGAGCCGCTTCTCCGCACCAAAGATCATGCGAGATTCATCCCCCAACCTTGAAAGAGAAAAAGTTGAAGAAATTCCCTTAACCAGTCCTAATATTCCTCCACAAGGCACACCCCGTAGGGCCCTTGAGTTTCCTTTGAACCCTTTTTTGGATCCCATATTTCTCAGTAATCACATGTCTTCATAGAGAATTCACCTCTTGCATGAATCTTCTAAGAGCTTGATTGGGATTGCGTTAAAGAGCTTAAAAAATGCTTAGTACATAAAAAGTTGTACCAGGCAAAAATAGGTATGTTTGAAAAAAAAAAAAAAAAAAAAAAAAACCTTCTTTGACTTTTTTGCACTAAAAAAGCCCAAAATTGCGTTTTGAGGAAGGCTTGAAAATGAGGCTTTTTCTGGCTTTTTTTTTTTTTTTTTTTTTTTTTTAGACAAAAGCACTATTTCCCAATGCAATCCCAAATAGGCTCAAAGTTATTTACCAAAATAAAGCTTTATTGAACAACATGAAGTTTTTAACTCCCAACCTTCTTCTAGGAATGGAGGAGCAAATAGTCTTCCAGTTCACCAGCTGAAACTTAGGCTTACTACCTATTCCATCCCCCCCCCCAAAAAAAGTCCCTTTGAAGACGTTCCAATCTAATAGCTATACCGGCCGGTAGAGGATAAGGAGACAAGAAGTACGTAGGTAAAATGGATCACAAACTCTTGATTTGAGTTAGGAGACCACCCTAAAACAAGTAGATCTTCTTCCAACTAACTAATCTTCTTTCGATTTCCTCAACTACCCCATCCCTAATAGCTTTTGACTTAAAAGAAGCACCAAGTGGAAGTCCCAAATATTTCAAGGGTACAGAAGATATAATACAACTAAGAATATCGACTAGCTTTTCTTGATGCGGTACCTCCCCCCACTACGACTAATTCAGATTGACTAAGATTTACCTTTAAGCCCAACATTGCCTTAAAACACAATAGAATGTGTCACAGATTATAGATTTGATCTTGATATGCATCACATGTAATTAGGGCAGGCTGGTTGGGAAGGGGTTATTAGAAGAGAAAATAATTGTTGAGAGAGAGATTCAACAAATTGGACAAGACGAATGAGTGGTTGATTAAAGAGATTCTTGTAATACTGAATGATTGTATCATTGATCGCTTCTTGATAGGAGCTAACAGTGCCATCAATGTTAAGATTGGAGATAAAGTTGTTTCTCTTGTGAGAGTTGGCAAGGTGATGAAAAAATCTCATATTGTGATCCCATTCTTTTAACAAAGTCCCCTTAGATTTCAGCCTCCAACTAACTTCTAGCATAAGGGCAATATTCTCCAAATCTGCTTTCGCCTTAGCCCTGGTGACTCTCTTATCTTCTATAAGAGATCTCTCCTCTTCTAAATGATCGAGAGACGGGATCTCCTCCATTAAAAACTTATTTCTCTCCTCTACATTTTTTAGTACCTCATTGTTCCATCGTCTAAATCAATTTTCAATTGTCTTCGTTTATTAGCAAAAACAAAACAAGGAGTACCTAGAAACTAATACGAACCCCACCATTATTTCACCATGCCTGCAAAACCTTTTGCGTTCAGCCACATGTTCTCAAATTTAAATGAGTGATCCTCTAGATAGACCTCCATTGTCGAGGAATATGAGAAAGTGATCTTATAAGAGTTGAGGAAGACGACATTGAATAAGGTTTAAGAAATGCTCTTCCCAATCCAAAGAAACTAGAAATTTATAATCCTAGACATAGAGGGCAGGTCTTGGTTATTAGACCAAGTGAAAGAACCTCCAACCAACAGAATATCCATCAACCCCTGCAGATGTTAACTGAGTTGTTGCAACTTTCATTTGGGAAGCGAGTAACATTGAAGTTTCCCCCAATGCACCAATGAACTTCTCACCAACTGAAAACCCCTAGTAACTACCGAAAAATCCCAAACAAACTGGCCTAAAACATATTTGAATTTGCATGAGATAGAGAAAGTACCCACCCCCTCTTCAATGCATTATGCTACACATTTATCCCACATTAAAAGAATACCCCCTGAGGTAGGCAAAACAGACCATCCCGTGAAGGGTGCACCTCACAAGCCCCTGACAAGACTAGCTGATATCTGCTCCTTTTTGTTTCTTGCAAACACACGATGTCAATCTCCCAAATTTTCAATAAGTTGCTAATGTTGAACCTTTTCCTTGCATCATTAAGTCCTCGAACATTCTAACTAATAATTTTCTATTTTTTTTTTTAAGGAATAATAATAATTTTTATAGAAGAAAGAGGAAAATTCCTGTACACAAAGAGTATACAAGAAAGCAAGAGCACCAAAGAATTAGTTGCTATACAAGAGAAACAAGAGAACTAAGAAAACCAAGAGCTAGCTGTTGTTACAATCTTAAAAACAAATATGATCTACCAAATTCCCTGAAGAGAAGTTAGGAACATGAGCAAGGGCCCAATCCAGAAGAGATCTCGGGAAGGAGGATTTATGGAGGCAGGTGATTGCTTCGAAGTACGGGATCTAGAGAGGTGGGTGGTGTTCTGACTTTGAGGAAGCGCGAGGTTCTTATGGGGTTAGTCTTTGAAGGTATATGAGGAAAAATTGGGGAGCTTTTTCCAATTATATTTCCTATAAGGTTGGGGACGGCTTTCACATCCATTTCTGGCATGATATTTGGTGTGGTGATAGTGCCCTAAAGTATTATTTTCCATAATGCTTTTCCTTAGCTCGTAACAAGGAGGCTTTGGTTTCAGAGTATATGGATCGCTCCAGTCCACACACCCTTTGGAATCTTAATTTCATTCAAGATGTTCATGATTGGGAAATTGAACCTCTGGATTCTTTTCTCACTCTTTTATACTCTATGAACTCACTTTCGGGAGCTATGGATAGCATAGTGTGGACTCTTTCGAGCCGGCATGGTTTTGCAACAAAAAACTACTGCACTATGTTAACTTATAGTAGTGAAGAGCCTGGTTCTTTCCCTTGGAAAAGCATTTGAAAGGTAAAGGCCCCTCCACAGCTTTGGGTAGAATCCTCATAGTGGACAATCTTAGAAGGAGGGGGTTTCAGTTGATTAATCAATATTGCATTTGTAAGAAGGATGAGGTAATTATTAATCTTCTCCTCCATTGTGGGTTTTCTGTGGATATCTAGCACTTAGTGCTTATCAACTTTGGGGTCTCTTGGGTTACTCCTGGTAACGTGCCATAATAGCTCCATTATTGGAAATTCCTTGGGCATGAACATCCTAGAAAAGCTATTTGAAAAGTTATTCTCGCCCTCTTAATGTGAAGCATCTGGAGAGAAATGAACCGGCGAATCTTTGAGGATAGTGAGTCATAATGGGGTAGAATCCTTGCTTCTCAGGGTTGGGATGGATTGCTCTTGGAGTCATAGTTCATTGAGCAAGACAAATTGAGAAGTTCCTTAACACCTTTAACCCCACTCCCTGTCTGTTTTGAAGGAGCCCAACTTTCTATTATAACCCTTACAATTGGATTCAATTGCAGAGAATAAATCTAAAACCTCTTATAAAAGCCTTTTGTGAAACCCTTAAGAATATTTCTAGCCCATACATACTTCTCTCGAACCAATTTGAGCTCTCAAGTTGTTGCGCACAAGAGGTTGAGGAATTGAGAGGGGAGATCTCGGGAACAATACAAAGGGCACCCTGTTTGCAAGACGAGGGAACAACATAAACTAGGCTGGAGGGCACAGTATCTACTTGACAATTGCCACAAAAAAAAAAAAAATTAAACACACCCCTATTGAAACCATACTTAGGGCTGTGTGGATCCTCTAGAAAAGGCAAGCTTTCACTCCTCTCAAATTTGCAGGGGTCCCTACTAGACAAAGCAACCAATGGGAGAATCCTATTGTCATTTTTTGGGAGAGAATGAACTTGGGAAGAAGAAAATGAGCTATATATGTCGGAGGTAACAAACCTCAGCGTCCATCATTGATGGAGAAGACCCAGCCATGAGCAAGACTATAACCATGCTTGTCGTCTTTTTTGACACTAACGCCGACATTGCACCAGGTTACGTTAACAATTCAACTACCATAAAGGGGTTATGCGATGCAATGAAGAGCATCGTCGAGCCACAAATGGTCCGAATGGACCACTCTCCTAAAAATGAAAGTCGACCCAAGATACGAAACTCGAGCCACATGCCTGTTAACAAACGCAAGCTGAAGTCCACTGCAATTCCGGCCTTCAGGTGGCACAAATCTGAAGCACTGAGATTCGCAACTCGGGCAACATGCCTGTTAACAAACGGAGATTGAAGCCCATTGCAATTCCGGCCTTCGGGTGGCACAAATCTAAAGCCCACTGAATAATAAAATTCTGGAGTGAAGCCCATTGGTAGTAAGAAGGGTGGGTTGTGAGAGCCTAGAGAAGGGCTTGATGCTCTAACAATTTCCTTAGAGCAATGTGTCCTTAAATGACATAGGCCTGCGTATTTCATTGCGCCCAAAACACCACCAGTACTATCACATTCTATTCCCTCGGGCTCACCCTACTCTGGGGTCTTGTGAAGATTATTTAGGCATTGTACCCACACAGAAGCCACTCGAGCTTGAGCTTGAGCTTTTACCCATATGACATGGCACTTTCCTTTAACGTCTACTCAAACACTCAAATGAGGTCCTTTGTCAGTGTGTTGAAGAGTACTAGAAAGGTACTCTTTTGGCTATGTGTAGCCACCACGAACGAAAATACAGTGCTCCCACCTCCTTGCCCTTAATGTCTTGTATACCAATATTCAGGCATTGGGAGGAACAATGGCGTTGGCAACACTGGATGGTTATGCTGTTGCACTGTGTCTAAAGGGCCAAACATTCTGGTGAGCCACGACAAAAGCCCCGTCAGCATCCCTATAATTAGAAGTGGTCGGGGCACCTTGTCTGGCAACCACTTGAGTAAAAGAGCGATTCACAGGAAGCGACTGAGACTCTGATGGGCGTAAATCGACGGCCAGAGGTGCACGTTTCATGGAAGAAAATAGAAACAACACATATTGCAACACTTCCACGAACTGACACCAACCCTATTTGTTCTTTTCATCAGGAACAAGAATAAATCCCATTAGCCCACTATTGGTGAACTCTTAAATGGCCATTTAGCTCTCGTGATGATTACTGTACCGTTAGCCCAAGAAGGCTCTTTGAGAATCTTTGAACTTGCAAACAAAACCTGTGTTGTTTTCTACTCTAGCCACAACGTCAACAGTCAAAAGTAACCAAAAAGCTCTATCTCTCCCTAGAAAGATTGAATGAAGATAACCCTTCCCTTATTCCACTATTCTTAGCCTGAAGGAGTTTCCCTTGGCTCGATAATGAACTCAAAAGATTTCGTTTCTACGAAGAAAAACCTCCCCATGGGGTCTTCGTTAAACTAACAAACTCAACGAAGTAGAACCTACACACTAAACTCCTTAGACAGAGTCAACAACATCATCCCATGACACACAGGCAACCAAACAATACGAACCGACACCAACCCCATTTGTTCTTTCCATCAGGAATAAGAATAAATCCCATCAGCCCACTATTGGTGAACTCTTAAATGGCCATGTAGCTCTCGTGATGATTACTGCACCGTTGGCCCAAGAAGGCTCTTTGAGAATCTTTGAACTTGCAAACTAAACCTTTGTTGTTTTCCACTCTAGCCACAACGTCAACAGTCAAAAGTAACCATAAAGCTCTATCTCTCCCTAGAAAGATTGAATGAAGATAACCCTTCCCTTATTCCACTATTCTTAGCCTGAAGGAGTTTCCCCTAGCTCGATAATGAACTCAAAAGATTTCGCTTCTACGAAGAAAAACCTCCCCATGGGGTCTTCATTAAACTAACAAACTCAACGAAGCAGAACCCACACACTAAACTCCTTAGACAGAGTCAACAACATCATCCCATGACACACAGGCAACCAAACAATAACCAGATGAGCTAAAATACAAAGAAATCCAAACACACGAGCATATAGAATGAGTAGGACGTGCCCTCATGCATTGCACGGGGAGAGAGAGAGAGAGAGAGAGAGAGAGAGAGAGAGAGAGAGAGAGAGAGGGGCAAGACCACCTAGGAGAAAATACTAAATAAGGCTGCTTGAACACTAAACACTTTCAGGATGGATCTAGCAATACACACATAAGAGACCCCCTAATTAGAAGAACAGATCAACCACATAAAAAAGAACTCACCCAATTCGTTAGAGACCCGTTTTCCTTTCACTTATGTTCTAAGCTGTACAAATGTAAAAAATAATGTTCATTCCTTTTTCTAGCATTAGGGGTTGGAAACATGCACCGTTTATCCTTCTTTTGTTTTTTCTTTTTTACAAGTACTTTGCTACAAGTTTGTCATTAACAAAACAAAAAGGGTTGAAATTCATTAAGTGCTTTTCCAGAGTTCATCCTACCCAAGTTAACCCCTTCAACTGATACTCCCTCAAATCTTACGTAGTATATCAAACAACTATATTAATTATTAGTTTATGCTCTTTCAGCACGGAAAATGCAAGCCAGTAGTAATCAAGCAATCATGAGAAAAATTACAAAACATCATTGATATTAAAATTTAATGCAAGTGCAAATATATACCTGAAACTTTCAAACTAGATTAACTTCAAGAACGGCAAGATCCAGTTGCATCTCATGGTCTAGGGCTGTGTCCATTGGAGAAGCTTTAAACAGAGCAAACAGAGTATAGCTAAGCTGGTAATTTAGTAGCATTGGCCCAAATATGTTGAACCTTCCAGCACTTCTAAAAGCAACTTCTTCATTGGAAGACTTCTTAAAAACCACTCTAGCAGGGCTTGTATCGCGATCAACTTCTGTTTTAGATTCCTTCAGTGGTCCAAAACGCCTAAATGTCTTATTCAAGTTTGTTTTTGAAGGAATAGAATTCACCTTAGAGAAGTTCATTACAATCTCAGCTGGTGAATTCTCATCCACATAGCCAGCAGGTTTCTCAGATGCCACAGCATGATTGCCATCTGAATATCGCTTCCTAGAATATGGCCTACGGCTCACTTGAGGGGAATTTTCTAGTTGAACAAGGACAATTCGATACTCTTTTTTTCTGTTTCTATGTGAAGGTTGCTCTTCAGAACCATTTTGGATGACCCTGTCTGTTTAGTAAGTGTCATTCATATCCTCAAATTCAAATGTTTCAGGCAACCCAACAATGGAATGGGGCTTTTTTTTTTTTTTTTTTTTTTTCTTTTACCACTAACTTTGTCCATTGCCAAAAAATCTCTTTTAGAATATTGTCCTGATGCTACTGAATTTCAAAAGTTAGAGAAGAAACTAACAATAACATTTAAGAAACCATATCCTCTCAGGGGATCTTGTGCTGCTATCTGAAGTTGTGATAACAAATCCTCTAATGATGAGTACTCTGTCGAAACAATCGTCCTTCCTCGTTGGGCATCCTCAGAATCTTGGATGGAAACATCAGCTTCATCCCCAGCAGCTATGTCATTGTTTCCATCTAGCTTCTGGAACCTCTCACTATTTCTTTTCAAGATAGCAGGAGACCCAATCAATTGGCTTGCAACTCTCCGTATATAGTCACCAATTTTAAATGAAGGCTTAGGGAAAGAAGGTGGAGTGGTACTAGAAACTTTTGCAGAGGAAATGGTCTTCCTTCCATCTTGTGGTACATGGTCATCATGGTAATCAACAGACTTACGTTTCTTGCCAGCAGATGATGAAACCATTAATGAGAGTTTTTCGACACAACCCTGTCTTTGTTTTCTTTTTTGGCATAAATGCATTATTGCCTTTTTTTTTTTTTTTTTGACAAATAGCTAGCTATATGAATTTTAAAAAATAATAAAACATGATAATAAAAAATAAAATTGGTCTATACCGTTAGAAAAATTAGTAGAATCCATTAATGCAGATATCATCATCATCACCAATCATATTATGACATGTGTCTCTTAAAGTAAAATTTAAAATCAAATCAAATATAAATAATACATATATAAATAAAAAATGTAGTGGTAGTCGAGCCACCCTCTTTGACTAAATGGGGGTGGCCGAACAATCTCCAATGGTCACCCCTTCACTTTTTTTTTTTTTTTGTTTTGCCATTTAATGGTAGTTCAACACCCCAATTTAGCCAAAGTGGGTGACTCGACCACCCCCCATTTGGACAAAGGGGGGTGGCATGCCTTTTTTCCTTTTTATTTTTTTTTATATTGATTTTTTAATTTTTTTAAATAATTTTTTTTTATGAATAATGCTATAAACCACATTTTTATTCAATATGCTGATATGACAGTCTCAACCAATCGTTGGATTAAATAAAAAAAAATAAGGGTTGATTGGAGTTGTCATATTAGCATTGTGGGAATAGAAAGTGATTTCTAGCATTTCTCTTCTTCCTTTTTTTTTTTTTTTTTTTTTTTTTTTTTTTTTTAATTATTATTATTGTAAATAACACATGTCACACTGTGATATTGAATTTTTTTTTTTTTTTTTTAGTGTGGTTCGGCTATATAGGATTATAGAATATTAGCAAATCTGCCTACCTAAATGTATGGCAGTGTGTTTATATTTATAGAGAAATGAATCACCTAGATAATCACTAGGGTCCCGTTTGAAATCCCCTTTCCCTTTCCTTTGGAATTTTTTTTAATAATTGAAAAATAGGATTGATGTGATATAAAGTTGAAATAATTTATATGAAAAAGTGAGAAAAATTTGTATTGTAGTGAGTTTTTTATTTAAAAAGTAATAAAAAAAGTGTTGATGTGATATAAAAAGTGAAAAAAGTAAGAATGTTTTGAATTGATATTTTTTGGGAGAAGTGAAGGGAAGGGGAGGGAAGGGGAAGGGGGATTTCAAACGGGGCCTAGATGTGATTTACATGAATTTAACTTGTATCATAAACTATCTAGCTTATCCCATAACTATAGAGACCTAGTTTAGTACAACTCAACTAGTCTAGAGTTTATTTATAGATGAAGAATCTTGATCTAACTCTAACACTTTGGTTTTATCATTAGCTGATAAGGAATCTAATCCAATACGTCCCCTCAAACTCGACCTGGGAAGTCGCACGTTGAGGTTGGATTTGAGCATGATGAACCTAGTAGCAGCAAGAGGCTTTGTAAGAATGTCGGCCAATTGATCTTTTCCAGAGATGAAACAGACTTTTAGAGACTTTTTAGCAACCATGTCTCTGACAAAATGATAATCAATCTCTATAGAAAAATGTTAGATTTACAACACCAATACAACAACTGCACAACAACCCCTCACATGAGGGTGGGCCCCACAGCCCACCCTCATGTGAGGGGTTGTTGTGCAGTTGTTGTGATGGTGTAGTACAAGAATCAAATCCCATCTCTATATGATTTGTGCGAGCATGATAGATAGGATTTGAAGTGAGATATGTGGCGTCAATGTTGTCACAATGCAATACTGGGTGTTTTGGAGATGTGACACCAAGTTCACGGAATAGAGTTTGAATCCATGTTAATTTAGCGGCTGCATTGGCAATGGCTTTGTACTCGAATTCAGTGCTGGAGCGTTAAATAGTTGGTTGTTTCTTAGAGCTCCATGATAGATTGTTTTTACCAAGAAGAACACAATAACCGGATGTGGAGTGTCTATAGAGTCGAGTCTGTGATGGTTGAACCTTCAAAACGACTAAGAGTGGTGGAAGCCGACATAGGAGTAGAGATAGGCTTTGCAAGCAACATATTGGTCTTTGTGAGAAGACCATGAATATATCTCTGTTGTGAAAGATGAAGACCATCATGGTGCCATGTAGCTTCAACACTGAGGAAAAAATTGAGATGGCCGAGGTCCTTGAGTGCAAAGGAGGAGTGAAGATCATTGATGAGCTGAGAGTTAGCTCCTGGATGTGAACTTGTGATTATGATATCATCAGCGTATATGAGCACAAAGATAGTGATGCCTTGAGCTTTGTAAATAAACAAGGATGAATCTGACTTGGAACTGGTGAATTTCAGATCAAGTAACCAAGCCCTTAGGAGGAAAACCATGCGCGTGGGGCCTGTTTTAAGCCATAGATGACTTTTCGTAGCATGCAAACAACTGCTAGATATTGAGAATGCTGAAATCTAGGAGGTTGGGCCATATACATCGTTTCTTGAAGAAGACCATGGAGAAAGGCATTGCTGACATCCACTTGTTGAATCTCCCAAACTGCAGAAACAGCAATGAAAATCATAGTACGAATGGTGATAGGTTTAACTACTGGACTTAAAAATTATAGAACTTCTAATTTTAACAAGTGTGTGCAATAGTGTGCAACAAAATATCACAATGCGAAAAATGAAGAGACAAATATTTTGTTGACGAAGTAAAACTCAATTAAGAGAAAAACCACTCTGGGGCAGTCAAACTCAGGATATCCACTATTCAAAAGACAACGTTAGTACATAGACAGTAACACTCATATACCTGATGCAGCAATCGTATCTAGCACTTTGACATGTAACCCAGCACGAACACTTCCCAATCAAGTCACCTACTTGAAAGGGTCTTCAATGAAATCATTTACCTTAGGGCCAACCCCTGAGATAGACTTTAGTTCAGCACAACAACAACACTTGACAACGACTTGGGAGTGAGCAAATCAACACAATAACTCTTACAATGTTCTCTCTAAGCTCTACGGAATTCACTACCGAATTCTTACAATCAACATGCCTAGGGGCCTCTATTTATAGGCTACAGAAGACCTAAATCGCGTTTGATTAGGTTTTCTTAGGTACCGTTCGGACGGTAGACATATGGTGTCCGGACGGACAACTATGCGATCGGCTTTCCAAATTCGCTTTAATTCTTTCCTGAATTGAGCCGCATCTGAATGGTATTGCCCTAGCGTCCGAACGGTTGCACTTTAGTTGCACCCAATTTTCATATTAAGGCTTGGAGCGTCCAGACCATGAAGGTTGACGTCTGGACGGTTAAATTGATGCACACAATTTCCATATATGAAGTTTGAGCGTCCGGACCATGAAGACTGACGTCCGAACGGTTGAACGTTGAATGCACGACTTGCCTTATGAAGGAAAGCGTCCATATGGGAACACACATCGTCTGGACGGTTGCAGCAGTCTTCCCATATCCGTGTTTTGAAAAGAAATCCCATAGCTAGTCTAACACTAAACGGCGTCCGAACGTGTTGCTAAGACGTCCGAATAGATACAAGTTGGAACAGTTCGAAGCTTCTCGACACAGAGGAAGGTCTGGAAGGAAAGTTCTCGTTGTCTGGATGGATGATGCTTGGACAATTGAGCGTCCAGATGGAATATCATGTTGTCCAGACTGATGCAAGGGAACTGAACTAACTGTTTTGAATTCTGCACAGAGTCTTCTTGAAGCTCAAAACTAAAGTGTAAACTCTGAATAAAACAGCATCCCTGTATAATAAGCATCATTACATTGAAGTGATTTTGTCTAACAGAATGTAGCTAATCACTAACAGGACTATATGTTTAAGCAAAGTCGGTTGTTGGTGAAACCCTTTGGCTACTAGACGAGCCTTGTACTGTTCGATGTCCCCATTAGCTTTCCTTTTAATCATGAAAACTCATTTAGAACCAACGATATTCATGTATAGGGAGAATGGGACAAGAGACCATGTTCTATTTTTTAGAAAAGTATCAAATTCGACATTTAGGCCACTCCCAGACCATCCATATGGAGTTGTCGAAACCACCCCATTGCTAAACGGGATGGTCGAGTCACCCCCAAACATGCCATAGGGCCATAGGGGTGGCTAAAACAACCCACTAGCCGGCCATAGAGGGTGACTCAAGCAACCCTTTTTAACAAAAAATAAAATAAAATTTGTTACAACTTTTAAATAATATTAATGGGGCATATGTGACACGTGTCAGTTGATAATTTGTTTGATATAGCACATCATAAAAATATTGGACATCATTATTATCTACATTTATTGGATGTAAGTATACATGTACCATCCATGATAGTTTTTGAAACCGAGGCGTCCACTTGATTTTAGGTTAAATCATAGGTATCTTAAAAGTCTTTAACCTTATCTTAAAAGGCCATGCTCAACAGGTTAACTACAGGTGAACGTCTTGTGGTTTGGGGTTACCAAGGTGACACACAATGCTTTTTCTGTAAGAATGGATTTGAGAGTCGTGATCACTTGTTTTTCCAATGTAGCTTTAGTTCCCCGTATTTGGAGAACTTGTATGCGACACTGCTCAATTCTCAATCCTTCCCTTGATGGGCATGATGTGATTGATGAAGGTTGTAGCAAGTGGAAAACCAAAAAAAATGTTGGGAGTTTTATGCATATTGATCTTAAGTTATGTTGTTTACCATATATGGCGTGCTAGGCATGAGATCAAATTCCATGGTAGATCAAAGACGAAGGAGCAGATACTTAGAGTAATTTTTCTGGGAGGTCAGATTCCAGATATCAGGGAAGTGCAAATTTAAAAAGAAAAAGGAAAATGAAGCTCTATGTGTGGTGTGGAACATTGATAGTTCTATTATGGTTTGAAACCAATGTTTTGTTTTTTTGTTCAGTCATAATAGGGGTTTTTTGTTGTTTTGGGTTTGTTGTCTTGTTGGCCTAGTTTTGGGTCGTAGTTGTTTGTTTCTGTTTTGTTTGCTAGTAATGAAATGTTTACTTATTCATAAAAGAAAAAAAGAAAAAGAAAAAGAAATAAAAATAGAATCTATTTTGGACCACAATTAGTTTTTGGGTTGATTATAAAAAAAGCCCTTCAAACTACAACAGTTTTTAAAATAGTCCTATGAATTATTAAGTGCATCACTCGGGCCTCACAAATCACCAAAGAGTACCAAAAAGACCAATTTTGTCGAATTATTCCTATAATACCATTGTCACTTGTCATATTTTCAATTAAAAAATAAAGAAAAATTAAAAATATGCATATGTTTTCAAACTTATTGCACGAGCACTCACTACCATTTTCCTCAGCAAATTTTCTCATTAGTAGCTATTATGAGAGTGAGTTATTAATTGAGAGTTCAACGAGTTTCTCTTTAGAAAATACCAATAAAATTCACTATGCACAATGTAACGACTCTAGGGATAAAGCTTTTCACGATTTGAGTGGGTTCCAAATTCATACAAGGGACTGTCATCGCGTACACTGCCATGTCATGTGGAACTCTCTTCGTTGGTGAAAATAACATCTAATAGCACTACAATTCATGGCATTCAAAGTAAGTATGTTTTATTTTTATTGTTAATTGATATTTCTAAACTTATCTTGTTTAAATTGTTGTATTTCACATGACACCTGGCGTCTTACATCGTCTGGGTATGAGAATAGATATGTGTTTAATTATATGTATATATATATTCGTACCATTCTTGACACAACGCGTTTTAAAGCTATAATAGCCATGAACCTATCAGAACTTCGTAGTTAAGCGTACTTCTACCAGAGTAATACTGAGATGGGTGACCTCCTAGAAAGTTTGGTTCGGAGGAGCCAAAAGCGGACAATATTGTGTCATTGGGGTGGGTCGTTACCAATAGTATCAGAGCCATTGCCCAACTTGAGATGGGGGAGCGTGCACAAGCCTACGAGGGTCGCTAGCGGGCACTCGTTGGGACATTAAGAATGGGGTGATCTCATGAGGGTTGTCAGCGGGGACACTGGATCTCAATAGAGAGTGATTGTGACGTCCCACGTCGCCTGAGTATCGGAATGAGTACGTGCTTAGAATCAAAATAAAATTGAAAATGTACGTATATAAAAAATGGCATTTATATACTTATAATGGATGGGTACGGTGTGATGATAGTTTCCATTTTTTATTCTCCCAAGACGTTATTTATTAACTAACTTGGGGGAGGAAGTTAGCTAACCAATGTGTTCTAATTATAAGCTATTTTTATTCTCAATATGAAAATAAAAAAAGTGAATTATTTTATTTATTTTATTCTTACACCAAGGCACGTAGTGGATCTATTTGCTAATCACTTTGCAGAAATGTACTTAATTTTTTGAAAATGTCGATTTTTTTTTTTAAAAAAATAAAATTACGCTTTTATCTCACTCCTATTGGCTTTGAAAAGGGACAGAGTATGATTTGAGAGAGGTTAGTCCAATTTTCCCTATATAATAATCGATCATATTCATTCAAGCCATCTAAATAAGCATATTTATCAGTTAATCGGAATTAACGCATATGGTGGACTCTTTACGCAGTTAAAGAGTGTTTATTAACAAATTAGATGGTTGAGAGAGAGCATGAACATAGTAGGTGATAGTCTTGGGTGAAACCAAGTGTATTAGAGGCCGTCGGATTCATATCCGAAGGCTAGCTAGTAAGCAGGGGACAGCGGCGGAGCCAACTTTTACAATTTGGGAGGGCCAAATTGAAAAAAAAAAAAAAAAAAAAAAAAATTAGGGATTTTTTTTTTTTTTAATTTTATTTTTGGGAAAAACTTGGGGCTTGGGAGCTCGCCCCCCTCCCCCACCCACCCAAAGCCTCAAGTGGCTCTGCTCGTACTAGTAAGATTGCTTAGCTTTGTCGTCAAGATATTGATGACGCTTGACTATCTATTATTCTATTAATCTTTTGTATCCTCTATCTCTTTCTATCTCCCATATATAGACCTTCATTTTCTTTTGTACTCCAGAGTAAACTTTTTTTTTTTTTTAAGACTATCATAGTTCACCTATAGTTGAATATTACCTTGGGCTTAACTGACCCATACACAGTGGTAGCGTACCGAGCGTAGAGGTACAACCAGAATTCGTAAACTAATCTGACTCTATTTCCTACGCTACTTTATGAATGGAGCCTTAAAATGCGGGCTATGCCCGGGTGGCTGGCCCCAAGAAGGAGGCAACACTTAACTTAGTCTCGAACTCAAGACCTCAATGAATGATATCCCTAAAAGCCGCAAGCCTTAACCACTAGGCCACCCCTTTGGGGTTAATCTCTATGCACTCTCATACTTGTATCTGTAGAAAAAAGAAAAAGAATGAATCTATTTTGTACCACAACTGGTTTTGGTTTTGCAACCGGGGCCGGGGCTCTTTTTTATTCTTTTTGTTTATGACGTGTATTTTACTCATTTTCTTTCGTACTCTAGTGATCTATCTAATTAATAGTGACCTTACTCTGCATTACGTTATTTTCTTAACAATTAAAATATGCACTTTAATTTTTCGGGCGTTACAGCGGGCTTAAGATCCAACCCACGTATATATGAAGCTGCCTAGGCCGCAAATCTTTTTGAAATATTTCTCTTTAATTAATTCCTCCAAGCCAATGGGTTAATAGCTTTTTTGCAAAGAAAATTTGATGGGCTGTGGGACTTATATATAAGACTAGCAAATGCACGATTGTACGTGCATGGCATTGTGGGGATGGCAGCAATTAGTTGACTAAATTACAGTAAATTCGGATAGTCCCACAAAAAGGTTGGAGTTGTTTGAATTGTTCGGTCAGGAAATTGCAGCCAATTCTCATCCGATTGACCTTGTGGTTGTGTATGGGATGTTGTTTCAGGGACTCGAAAATTTGATCTTATATATGGTTTATCATAAATAGATTAAAGCGATTGTATAGCAGTACTCATCCATGCATGTTTAGCTAAAAAAGTTAATCATTTGGCGAAGTTTTTTCAGGAGCCAAAATCGATCCTTGGTTGGATATGATATATTTTGCTGTATATAGAGTTTCAAGTCTTCGTTGTGAGGCCCAAGCTAGAGGCCAGGGTCCATTCGTGTGGATCACGTGGATCCTAAACATGCCCTTTTTGTGAAACCATTCAAATTATATAGGAAATTATGATCCTGGCCCTTCCGATTAATTGTTGAAGTGTTCCACATCGTCAAGAGATATATGATATGGACACTTTATAAGTCATGTATGGACACCCCTCCTCTCTCAAAACGTTTTTTAAAAGTGAGTAAGGTTCATGGACTTTTACATAGTATCAAAGTCAGATTTCTTGGGCGATGATGGACATTTTCCTCCCGATGTTAAACACGTGTTTAGCCAAAAGTTGCTACACGTGAGGGGACGTGTTAAAGTGTCTCACATTGCCAAGAGGTACATGACCTGGGCACTTTATAAGCTATGGACACCCCTTCTCTCTTAATGCGTCTTTTGAGAATAAGTAAAGCCGATAGATTTTACCATTAATTAATTAACTAGAGTTGTAAATATTATATTTCATTAGAAGGGAATCCAACCACTTAACAGCAAGTTCATAAGAGTCATTTGCTTGCTTATCTTTTAATTACTATGGTTGTAATGATCAGAACTTCACATGGGTAACTCATTTAGTAATCATAAAAATGGTTTTCTTTTTCATATTATAAGGAGAGAAATGATGGCACACCACATTGATTAAGCCTTTTGTTGGTAGAGCAGAATCACAAACGTCCAAGAGAGAGAGAGAGGGAGAGAGAGAGAGAGAGAGAAATCTGTAATTATTTAGAGATGCAGGCTTTATGCAGCAAAGTTCAATGAATTGGCACCAAAAGCAACCCAGAAGAAATGGGTAATCTCACAGATACGCATGGAGTACTTCAGCTACATTTTTCTTTAATGGTTTACAGCTCAATCTGAGATGTTAGAGAGAGAGAGAGAGAGAGAGAATGAAAGAATCCTATCAAGCACTCCTAAGAAAAAGAATTAAAAAAATGAAATTTGAAAAAATGGAAAGAGTAGCCACGACAGATCAGATAATAAGGTTGTTCTGAGCAGCCACCAAACTTCCCTTTGTTATTCCCAACTAAAGTGCCCTCTTACCCAACCTTCTTCAACCTCTCCTCACTTGCGCCATTAACTGTTGTACCTATTCCACAGCCAAGCAAACTGTCTTTGTAATATCAGTTTACGTTTATTTTATTATAATTCCCTTAAGCCAGGTGGGGTTCATGATGGGCAGTTGGCAGTTGACTACTATATATAGCTAGGTATTGTTACCATGTGAATTAATTAAGCAATTGTGTGTACCTGTGGTAGGAGCAATTGATGCTGGTTTTGACATGATCGCCGGGACTGAGGCAATGGGGCCCGCTGCTGTTGGCGAGAAGAAGTGGGCGGGTAGGCCCATTGTTTGTGATTGATGGTAATGGTAATAAGGGTACATGGGCATCAATGTGTTGCCACCCACCATAGCTTGCCCCGGATACACTTGAGAGAAATGCCCATTCATATAGCTCCCGCCGCTGTAGTTTACCTTCTGTATGTGTAGTAATTAAACGTACATTCAAACAACTAAACAACAACATCCCAAACATATATCTTTGAGGCGGAAATTGATATATACTTCCTAACATAGGATCCATCAAGGGGTGGAACTAAAATTTTAGGCCAAAACATGAATGATGGGCAAGCAAAGCCTAATTTTTAGGCAATATATATATTATGAATATTTTTAATAAAAAATTTCAAAATTAGGGGCCATGCCCCGCACCGATTCTATCCCGGATCGGATCTTAAACTCGTTTTTGTGAAAAATAAAATAAATTAAAAATCTGATGGTACAAGTTAATTAAACATAACTAATCAAAAACTTTGATTTTTAATTTGCACCATTTTCTATTTAATAGACCAAGTTAAAAGAAAATTGCGTCCTTATATACGATATACGTATGGACGAAATAAATAATTATACAAGACAGTGGGTACGTATGAGATCCAGTACTTACATGATTGTAGCTGATATCAGTAGCAATGTATGTGGGAGAGTACCTGATAATAAGGTAATTAGGCGAATTAATTAGAGCATATATATATATATATATATATATATATAGAGCTTGTCAAATAATAATATCCCTAAAACGTAAACGTAAATGTAGGTTACTTCACACATAAGCAAGAGGGGGATACCCATAGAAAGGAACGGGCTGATGATGCTGATGATGAAAGGGCGAAGGGGGTGTCCCGGCCGCCGGGTAGTACCACTGAACCTGATTCGCCGGCGCAGCTGACGTGGGCCTCGGTCCACCGTTGGATCCTTCATCATGCAACATACATATATAACACAAACGTTAGAGGTTAGACCCCCATGATCGTCGCATTTACGAAAATACCATTGCCAAAGAGTCAAAGAGTACTATACCTTGTTGAGGAGGAGTGGTGGAAGACGACCTTGGGCGGCGAGCTCCGAGCGAAGCCAGGTTGCAGTTGGCACGGCGTCCGTTGATAACGGGCGTGGCGTCCTCGCAAGCCTTCTTAGCTGCTTCAGCCTCCTTGAACGTCACCTACAAATAATTAAGATACAAATTAGAAGCTTACAATTATTAATATCCCCTACGTGTATATATATATATGTAAACAAAGCTTAATTAGATCCACCATGGGTTTGCAACACTTACGAATCCGTAGCCCTTGGATCTGCCAGTGACCTTATCGGAGATAATCACAGCCTCCAATATCTCGCCGTACTTCTCGAAGTGCTCTCTCATGGCCTCCTTCGGCGTCTCCCATGCTAGCCCTCCGACAAACACTTTGGTTAGTGTCGTGTCCCCAAATTGCCCGATGTTGTTGCTCATCATCGTCATTAATATTTGTCTAGCCGCGGTTCCCCAGATCACACCCAGTAAATGAAAAAATTCCCTTTCAAAGCATATACAACTCAATCTCTCAAGTACTCTGTTCTGGGTGTGCTTGAGATCGAGTTTGATGATCGATGAGGTCTAAGTATGTGTTTTCTTATGAGAGGTAGAGATGTATGTGGGGAGGGGGTTGGAGGGGAGAGAAGGAGGAGGGTATTTAAGGGGAAGGGGGTGGAAAGAGAGTGGAGGATGAAAAGAAAAAAAGGGTGAGAAAAACAGAGGGACAGAGCGGCAGACAGGTAGACTTTGGCAAGGCTATGAGTATCACCAACGTGATCACACACACTTGTCACAGACTCACTGACTCACAGACACACACCCCCTCCTCATCTCCGCTGTTTGGGCGTTTGTCTCTGGATTCTGTGCTATTTAATATTATGTGTTCCGTTTTATTGGTTTATAGAGCAAGCAAGCCAGTGGCCGGCTAGCCGAGTTACTTTATTCCACGCGCAGCCGTAATAACACGCATCCCTCGGCGTTTTCTGCAGTCGGGGATACTGTGTAGTACACACGCGCTACTTGAGCATGTTAGAGAAAAAAGGAACGAGTATTTGTCAATGTTTTCTGTCGTGTACATGAAATTGGCATTATCTTCGTTATATATGTACTTTCTCCTTAAATAATACGAGATTATATATCGGACAAAAATTGTAAAAAATTTCATATAAATTATATATATCTAAGATTAATATGTGTTTCTTGACATGTGAGAAATACATGTTATTTTAATAGCATGCGTTTCTTACATGTTTTTTTTTATTAATGATACAAAAATATGTGATTGTCACATGCTTAAATAATATATGACACTATTATATGTAAATTGCAAAAAATTTCTCACAAATCAGTTTGAAGAAAATTTATACCCTTACCTATTTAATCACATGTGGATATGTGTTTGTTTTTATTTGGTTTAAATCTCAAGATGGTTTTTGTGGTTCATCTTTATCAAAACACACAATGTTTTAGAAATTGATAAATTTGGTCATTGGAATTTTTGAGTATAAAAATTACTCATTCCGTTCATAAGTTGTTAGGCCCATTTGCCATTTCCTTTTTTTTATAAAAAAAAAGAAAAGAAAGAAAAGAAAGAGAGAAAGACAGGCATGTAGACCTATCAATAGTTGTCACGTATACATTTTTGCCATATCTTTATATACCATAAAAAATAATACTAAGAGGTGATGGTGGAAAGAGTTCTATCCGTTAATTAATAGAATTGAAGTGTACGTGGGTTCTCAAACAACCCATTTCCAACCTGCATAAGTACATTTTGCAAGTGTCTCCGCAATCACCCCAACACAAAATGAGATGGCCGGTCACAAGAAGATTGAGGAGTCCCACGCGGCCCACTATAACACAGGAGAGGATGGGGTTGTGGTCGGGGACTTCACCACCCTCGCAACCATCGTCTTCGATCGAGAGTGGGTCTTCCGAGCCACCTTTGTGATGGTGGTGGTGTTGGTTGGGGATGAGTTGTTGGAAACTCCACCACCATCCATTGAAGGACTTTCACCCATTGTCACCTTAATTTTTATTTTTTCCTATTTTTATTTATTATTTGGCTTTGCTTTAGGAGATTCGTTGATATCCAATAATGTACACGTTGTAATGTTTTGTACGTTCTCTTACGTTACTTTTTTCGTACACATATATAATAAAAACAATTGTTAATTTTATTAACAGTAGATTGATAGAAAAATTATTTTCATAAATGTGAAAACCACGTTAACCAAATTTATTGCTTTTAAAAATTCATAAAACTCCTAGCTGGATCAAATCTGGATTTAACCTTTTTTTTTTTAAAAAAAATAATTATTATTATTTATTTGTATAGCGTGCTCTGACGGGCCTCAAGGATACCGTACATTTTGCAAAGTGGGGTCTGAAAAAATTATCGAAGTTATCGTACTCCACCTGTCCTAAGAATGGTACTAGTGAGCTGATACCATACGGTCGGTCGTTCCTTTCAACCCTACACCCAATTATGCCATGCATGCCTCTTCATGTGTGATGAAGAGTATATTATAATATGGACAAATTTTTTTTATAAATTAGTTTGTAAGAACCCACATATAAGAGTAATACGTGTCTTTTAAATATGTGAGAAGCACATATTTTTTTATTAATGATATTAAAAAAGTATGTGAGAAGCACGTGATATTAAAATAACATGTAATTCTCACATGCTAAGGGACACATGTCAATATTATATGTGGGTTGTATAAAATTTCTTACAAATTGGTTTGTAGAAAATTTATGTCCTTATAATATTATCAAGTGAAGTGAAGAGTGACCCCTTTACTTGTTGATAAATTATGGATATAATTTGTTTAAAAAATGTTTGAAGTATTATAATTTTCTTGCAAATTAACGTTACATTAGTCATAATTAAATTGAATTGTTAATAACAAATATGGTAAGTTTCACATGAACTACCATATTAAAGATTATGATACCCCTATTCCCTAACCGTCAATGTTCATCTCTTAATTGAAATAAATTTATAATGCCACTAATGATATTTGGTTGTTTATTTAATATATATAAGAATAATGTCACTCTTCATACTCATTTATCACGCTTTTTATTATATCGATTGACATGACGTGTTTTAAGTGATTAATAACTTAAATTTAAAAAAAATAAAAAAAATAAATCAATTAATATGACATAAATACAATAAATAAATATAAATAGCAATTTTTAGGTGAGTAGCATTACTCTTGGTAAAGAGTTGGCGCAACTTGGCGGTGTGTGTAGTTAGTTTAAATCTTTAAAATTTAATAATAATAATAATAATAATTGTTATTATTATTATTTTTTTAAAAAAAGGTTTCCATGTTGTTCAATTGTTGGAAGCAGCGAAAGGGTCAAAGTCAGACATATCTGATGTGCATCAACCTCAACGCCACGGCCAACAACCTCTGCTCCAATCGTGTGGACCCACTACTCCTTACTCTATGGCCATCGGCTCTGTCGTGGGCCCAACCTTGACTGCTTAGGACCCAACCCTCACCTCACGTACTATAACAGAGGCTCAAGTCCACCTGCTACAGCTTCAAGCGTGTAAAACACACGCTCCAATTGATTTCTCCTATTATCTTTCTATTTTTTAAAATTATTTTGGATATGAAGGGCAAATCTACAGGATATGAATCATTTCTCTTCCATCTTTGCTTAAACTGCCACAATGTACTGTTCCACTAATATTTACCTGAGCAAAGGCCGGAAAAGCTGAATCGGAATTCTCAGTAATTTGTTGTTCAGTTTGCTATTAATATTGATAGTAAATAACTTGAGAGTTTTTATAAAGTTTATCTGCCCAAATAAACGGGTGTGCGGGGCAACCCAACACTTGCATGTGCAAGTGAACCTTAATTTAGCTTTCTCACATTAATTTGCTGCACGAACGAATAGTAATCCGGACAATAAAATTGATGAGGAGTTATATTCAGAGAAGCCTCGCCACGAAAGCTGACAAATTTTTAGAATCCTGCTATTCCTAAAACTTTTTTTTTTTTTTTTCTTTTAAAAAAAGATGGAAAATGCTTCTGGTAATGGTTGATGTAGTAAATATCATGTAAACTTTGACGTGACTTTATAAAAGACTTATATAATTAAGTTAATGTAATTCCTAGCTATAAGAACACTCTCTTTAATTTGATTGATTTAGTGTTTAAGAGTGAGACCCTTAGAGTTTTAAGAAGTATACCTATGTATTAACATAATATAATCCTATAATTAACTATAGATGCATGCCTGAGTTTAATTTTTCCTGCATTATATTTGACCATAGTTAACATACTATGGTGCCATAGAGATCGACTTGACCTTTTGTGACTGGGAGATTGAGTCAAGATGATGTGGATGAGTATGTTAATATATTGAATGATATTCGATTTAGATGGAGAATCCATGGCATGATTGGATGCACGTCATTTAATTTATAGGTACGTAATGCACCGTCTTTATTCACTGGTTTTTGTTTTCTTTGACAACTAAGTGATGATTTGGTGGTTTCAAAGACAAATTTAGGCGCAGATTGAGGAGATAGATCAGATAATGCTTTGCACATTTCGTCCGGCGAAAAAATAGCCTACTTTTTGTCCAATCACTTACCCTAAAAGAAAACCCTGGGGATTTATTCTCTATTCGTGTACGTTTTAGAGATATTGACAAGTAATTAAGACGAAAATAAGACCTTACCAGCCAAGACAGAGAAATAATTACTCTAAAAGAGAAATTAATTAATTAATTGGGTGCAAGCTAGCACGCGAGAGATGGTTTGTTGGCGTCCACCTGTCTGGGTAGGTACGAGTGTTCGGACAATTCGAGCGGCAGGGCTCGCACTTGTTTGGCATGTGAGTCTTATTGGGCCTTCTCTCATGAATTGCCGATATTACATGTAATACGTACCTAGCTTATATTAATCGATATATGGATTAAATCATTAGTAACTACTAATTAAAATGAGTAATGCAATTTTGCACTTCATATTTATAACCTTGTTAGTGTAATTTTCGAACTGCCAAATTGGATATGGTGGAGTTCTTTCTGCAAAACAAAGAAAGGATTACCGGAGCCCATTGATCCCTCAAGGACTATGAATACTCCGATGTTAAAGTTAGTATTGGTGCTTGAGAGAGAAACTTTAATGAACTCATCTCGTTCGTCGACTCCATATGATATTAACTAATATTCATATAATATGTTCTATTACAAGTCATCGAGCTCATGAAGGGAAAAACGTTAGTCACATTTGTGTTATCATCCCAAAAGGATTTGAAGCTTCCCTAGAATTTCTTATAAAACCAATGTGAGACTTGCACTCGTTAGTATCTTTATAAATTACTCACTCTATGGGAGCCATTCATTTCTTCTCAATATAGGACCGATGTGTTACAGTGAGAGCGAGTGCATCTTTTATAGTGAAGATTGGATGCTTTGGCCCTATACTAAATGGGCTAGGTATTCGGGTTGGTACGCCTAACAAATCTCATACTTATAAAAGTTACAATTATGATAAAGTGAAGATTTAATCAATAATGTTTTTAGAATTCAAAACTTTACCAATACACTCATAATAAAGAAAAAATTGTTCCTCCAAATTGTGTTGGAGTAAATTTATTATAATTCAATCTATTTAGAATGTATATGAAAATCGCATGCATTCTAAACACACGTGGGTTTAATATACTTATGCTCCATTTGTTTTGGCATAAAATGATTTTTGGAAAATGATTTCGGTATTTTATGGTGTTTGGTAGGGGTAAAAATAATGGTAAACGAAAATCATTTTCGGTTTGACCGTAAAAGCTTCTTTAGTTTTTGGAAAACGATTTACGGTTTTAAAAACCGTAAATCGTTTTTCGAAATTAAACTCTCCGCCCTTGCACGCACGTTTAATATTTGATTGTCGGAATCCGGCAATGGTCGGTTGTCGGAATCCAGACAGCGCCGGAATCCGACAACATCTGGCCATCGGAATCCGGCAACATTTGGCCATCGGAATACTGCCGGTGCCGAAATCCGGTGACTTCTGGCCACCATCGCCGGTTGCCGGTGGACCAGATTTCGGCCGAAACTGGCCGGAATCCAACCATGGTCAGAAGCTGGATCTGGCCACTGATTCGGCCGGATCTGGACGGATTCGGCCATTGATCTGGTCAGATCCGGCCAAAATGGCCGGGATCCGGAGGAGTCCGGCCAGAATTCGACCAAAAATGCTCATCGGAATCTGGCAACGGCGACAATTGCATTTTTTGCCTTTGGTAATTTTTTCGTATGAGCCAAACACTGAAAAATATTTTCGAGAAAATCATTTTTTTTTTTTTACGATGAAAACCATTTTATGTCGAAATAATCGGAGTATTAGCGAAAAATTTTATCATAGGATAAAATAACTTGGTTATACCAAAATACGTATTGATGATATTCAAAGGATTTGTAGTAAGCGCGTGAAGGCGAAGTGATATGGGAGAGCGTGAGTGTATGAGTTGAAGCAAGAGGAATAAACGAGCATGGCGCTGATGCCTTTGTTGTCTCTGGTTGCAGTGCACTTCGGGTTCAACGAAACATATGGGTAGCCCACGTGAGGACTGCCAGATGTACTGAATCTCTTTCACCCCCCCAACAAAGCCTCTCTCTCTCTTTCTCAGGGTCATAACGTGGCCAGCTGTATACCAACAGGCCGGGTTACTTTGGTGAATATCGGAAAAATCAGAAGAAGAAAAGAAAAAAAGGTGTTTTGACCAGGAAACAAGACTGTGGAACTCTTGGCATTGAAGGCATCAGGAGGGGGTGGTGGTGGTGTGAGCTGGACACTCTGAGGGTATGAGTTGGCCAAACTAACGCAATTCCGCCCCTCCTCTCCTAACGTGACCAATAACGTGCCTCTCTATTAGCCATGATTTGACATTAGTGCTTAAATATTCCTGCAGAATAATAATAATATCATTATCACATTCCCCACGGTTTTCTCTACTGGTATACGCTGTACTGTCTGCCGAAAGTGGACTAACCATGAAAGTAAAAATGATTCGAGCTTTTACAATAGACCCAAATACAACCACCACAACCAATAACTACCCTCTACAGTAGTAGTTTCTTCCTCCTAATCGGTTAAGAGATACCCATGTTGTCAGCAGCCAATAGGCATGGTGTTTTGAAGCGGAGCTAGCAACGTACTCTTTTCTCAACATAGAGGGGAAGCAAGTGGGTGGTGTTGGGGGTTGAGCTGGCGGGTTTGAGCAGGCAAGAAATGATGGTCACGTCGTGGGGGCGTGGGGGGAGGGGGAACATATATATATATATATATAAGATAATATCACAACATTTTCAGAGGCGCATTTCCTGTTCTTGTTCTTGAGGTGAGGCTCAACCAAATCTGAGACCGAGCAAGAAAGAGAGAGAGAGAGAGAGGGTTCTAACATGATATGTCACAATTTTACGTGATTTATTATTTTAAAAAATGTGCTACAATCTTATAAAATTGTGACATATCATATTAAAACTAAATTTTTGAAAAAAAATATTAAAATGTCTAACATTTCTAATAGGCCTCTTGACCTAAAAATGTTGTACTTCATGTTTGTTTATGGGTGCGAGACAACGTTGTCAATTGTCCACTGCTTGATCACTTGCTAGCTTGGACCCAATTCATTTAAGTCGCTCGCTTCCGGGTAGGTCAGAAAACTTTCAGAAACAATTGGCTTGCTGATCAACATTCAAACACCATGGGTGGACCAATCTTTATAGTCTCTGTTAAAGAGTAAAACCGTATAAATAGCAATAACGTACGATGGACCAATCTTTTCATAATTCAATTTACACCTTTTTCTTCTAATAAATACAACCAATGCCAATTGACAGCTACCCTAATCCCTAAGAAGCCCGTTGGACCATGCATTAAAAAGAGTTTTAAACATCCGATTTTGAATATCCTTCCATTTTGTGTTCAAAGAGGAGGTGGGGATGGATGATTATACTGGGACGTGAGAGGAGCCTCTGATGCATACCGATTAATACAAAACATAGAAAATGATAAGTTGGCTTGTTTGAAGAAACTATAATCTCTAATAGCTAATTCGAAAAAAGCTTAATCTGCCAAAAATCACAGTAAATTATATTTCATATAACAATAATCAACATAATATTACTCTATTCTAGATGGAGTTACATTACTTCTATCTCATTCCTTTAGTTAGATAATTCTACTGCTATTCAAAGAGAACTTTAAATGAAAACAACAACTACTACTCATCTTTTCTCACTAGAAGAGATAAGCTAAGACTCTTATTCAACTACTACTCATATTTAGACTAGATAGCTATTTAGATAAAGATGTAATTCTTACATATTAAAATTACATCATTGAGCTCCCCGAGTGGAGCTCGGGCAAGGCTCCCTTAATTACTTGGACTAGGAAGCCCACTTTCAAATCCAAAGAACAAAGAACACAAATAATAACAGATCCTCAATTGTAAAAAATCTTGATCCAAATTGAATCACTTTCATGATAAACGTACTCTCTCAAGGAAAGTGTTACGGGTATCTTAAGATATTAGGGTTTAAATGAATTGAAAGGGAATTGGGAGTAGAATTAATTGATTGAATTGGGAAAATACTGGAAATTAAGATATGGCAACTTCAAGGGTGCATGTCCTCCAAGAGCATTCGAGGTGCTCAGCCTCCAATTACAAGTAAACAAATAATCAGATTCCAGATGAGATACCCATTAACCTAACATGGCCTTATATACTGGCCTTACAGGAAAACACCCAAAACGACATACCCTACCAACAAAACGCAACTTGTAACTAAATGACCAAAACGACATTCAGTACGTAGCATATAAAACGCACGGCTCAGCAGCATCCTCCACGCACCGTTTGAGCCTACTGTCTTTATTCCTCCTGCTGCCACGTGGTCCTTTCATAGCCGTCCATCTGAAGGGGACTTCTAGAACTCTCAGAATTCCTTCTCTCTTCACTTCACACAATCTCTTTCCTCTCTCTTCAACTCCAAGCTCCAAGCTCCAACCTTCAAGCTTTCCCTTTTATGGTCATGGCCAGAGAAATGGCCATGACAATACCCTCCCCTTTTAAAACACCTTGCCCACAAGGTGTGGGTAGGCGTCTTTCAACGCATGGAACTCTTCCCATGTGGCGTCATCCACCGTTTGCCCCTCCCATCGGACCAAAATCTCGGTGAGGGCCCGATTGTTCTTCAGCCGGGATCTGCGGTCTAGGATCTGTGCCGGTTCGGGTCGAATCGCGCCCTGGTCGTCGATCAGTGGAAGTCTCGGTAGAGCAGAGCAAGCTGAACCCAGTTTGGGTTTAAGCTGGGAAATGTGAAAGACGTGGTGGATGCGGGCCTCTGGCGGCAGATCCAGTTCATAGGCCACATCTCCCACCAGGCGGAGAATGGTGAAGGGCCCATAGAAGCAGGGGGAGAGTTTGAGAGACCGGCGATAGGCCGCCGACATCTGCCGATATGGTTGCAGCCGCAGGTAAACGCTCTGGCCCACTGTAAAGGTCCTTTCAGTTCTGTTAAGGTCTGCATAGTGTTTCATCCTCTGTTGAGCTTGTTGCATGTTTTGTTGGAGAAGGCCGAGGATCCGCTCGCGGTTGTGCAACACCTCATCTACGGCTTCAACCCTAGTAGTCCCTGGAATATAGGATAATAACCTCGGTGGGGGTTGTCCATAAACGGCCTCAAAGGGAGTCATTTTGATTGAGGAGTGCCATGTGGTGTTGTACCAATACTCCGCCCATGGCAGCCAATTAGTCCAGTGCTTGGGGCTATCCTGAGCGAAGCATCTCAGGTAGTTCTCAAGGCACTTGTTGACTATTTCCGTTTGACCGTCGGTCTGCGGATGATAACTTGTGCTTAACTTGAGAGTAAAACCCTGCAACCAGAGCAGCTCGCTCCAGAACAAACTAGTGAATACAGGGTCTCGGTCCGAAACAATGGACTAGGGCATTCCATGAAGCTTGAACACTATAGAAATGAAGAGCTGAGCCACCATAGCTGCGGTATAGGGGTGGGAGAATGAAACGAAATGGCTGTACTTCGACAGCCTATCGACCACCACCATGATCACCGAGTGTCCTCTGGACAGGGGCAACCCCTCCACGAAATCCATGGAGATGTTCATCCAGACCTGGGTAGGAATAGGGAAAGGTTGTAGCAGCTCAGCAGGGGAGGTGTTTTCAGACTTGTTCCTTTGACAAACCTCACATTCCTTGATAAATCGTTTAATATCCTTTCTCATCCCCTTCCAGTAAAAGTCCCTCTTAGCTCGGTGTAGGGTTTTCTCATAACCTGAATGCCCGGTTGAAGGATCACTGTGGATAAAATTTAACACTTGACCTTTTAGCTGCGGTGACTGCCCCAATAGGATCCTATGCTTGTACAGCAGAAGCCCATCTCTGAGGGAGTATCTCTGGGAGTCTAACTCATGGTTTTGCCACTGAGACATCAACTGCTTGAGGTCCTCATCCTCCTTATACTGTTGTTTCAAGTCTGCTGTCCAACTAGGAGTCATAATGGATAACAGGGATAGGGTTATCTCCTCGCCCCAATCCTCCCTCCTAGAAAGAGCATCTGCAACCCGGTTATCCACCCATTTCTTATACTCAACTATGAAGTCATAGCCCAGTAGTTTAGTCACCCATTTTTGTTGAAAAGGTGTTCCAACCTTCTGCTCGAGGAGGAACTTGAGGCTTTGCTGATCGGTCCGTACGACAAAGGGTTGCCCTAGGAGATAAGGCCTCCACTTCTGGACAGCTGTCACTAGGGCAAACAATTTCTTTTCATAGGTTGACATGTGAAAAGCCTTTCCTTTGAGGGCCTTACTAAGGAAAGCTATGGGACGCTTGTTTTGCATAAGCACTGCCCCGATGCCAATCCCACTGGTGTCACATTCGATGACAAATGGTTGTGAAAAGTCGGGTAAGGCTAGCACTGGGGCTTGGGTGACAACCACCTTCAAGGCTTGGAAAGCCTCTTGAGCTGCCGTAATCCAGCCAAAGGAATTCTTCTTAAGCATAGCTGTCAATGGACTAGCTATGGAGCCGTAACCCTTGATGAACTTCCGGTAATAGCCAGTGAGCCCTAGAAACCCTTTTAGGGCCTTGATATTCTTAGGAAGAGGCCAGTCCACCATAGCCGTAATCTTCCTTGGATCTGCACTAACCCCTTCTGCCGTGACAATGTGCCCTAGGTATTCCACCTCCTCACAACCAAACCTGCACTTAGATGACTTGGCAAATAGTTGGTTTTGCCGCAAGAGATCTAGAGTAGTCCTTAGTGAGTGGTGTGTGTCTCCATGTCCCCACTGTACACCAAGATATCATAAAAAAAAAAAAAAAAAAAAAGACAAGTATAAACCTTCTCAAATAGGGTTTAAAAATCTGATTCATGAGTCCTTGGAATGTGGAGGGGGCATTAGTTAGCCCGAAGGGCATAACTAAGAACTCGTAGTGGCCCTCATGAGTTTGGAAGGTTGTCTTTGGAACATTCTCCTCTACCACCCGAATTTGGTGATACCCGGACCTGAGGTCAAGCTTTGAAAATACCTTAGCCCCCCATAGCTCATTTAGGAGTTCATCTACCACAGGAATAGGAAATTTATCCTTTACGGTTACCTTGTTTAGGGCCCTGTAATCCATGCACATCCGCCACGACCCATCCGCCTTTCGAACCAGCAGCATGGGGGATGAGAAGGGGCTGTGACTGTGTCTTATCACCCCAGACTCCAAGAGCTCCTTCACAATCTTCTCTATCTCTTCCTTTTGGTAGTAGGGGTATCTATATGGCAAAACTGAGACTAGTTGCACCCCGGGCTGGAGGGTGATGGAATGGTCATGTGACCGGGCAGGTGGAAGTCCCTTAGGTTCCCTGAAGACGTCCTCATATTCTTGCAGAATGGAGGACAGTGGACCAAGGAGATCTGGTCGGGGAGTGAGAGAAACTCCTGGACCCTGCAAAGCCCAACATTGAGGCGAAGGAGTGATCACCTGCAGTAATACCCCTTTCTGTTCCTTTTTAGGCAATCTAAATGAGTCCCCTTCCTTGAAACTCACATTCGAGCCCCTCTTCAACCCAAGGAGCACGCACTCCTTGCCCCCATGCTGGAACACCATTTGGAGCTTGCTGAAGTCCCACATAATAGGCCCTAGAGTCCAAAGCCACTGGATTCCCAGAATAACGTCACAGCCGGCCAGTGGCAAAATGAAGAGGCGGGAGCGGAACACACTCCCCTGCATTTTTATCTCTACCTCTCTACTCCAGCCTGGGCTCACAATTTCCTGCCCATTGGCTACTTGCACCTGAATTCATTCCTGTGGTTGCGGCTGAATTCCCAATGTCGCAGCTAATTTTGCATCAACAAAATTATGGGTGTTGCCTGAGTCGATTAGGACGATCACCTGGTGGAGCCTCAAAAACCCAACTATCCTCATTGTTTTCGGGCTCGGCGTGCCTGTGATGGTGTTTAAGGAAATCTCCGGAAACTCCTCTAGGAAGAACTCCCCCGGATCCTCGTCACCCGCAACTTCCATCTTCCCCTGCGTCTCTTCACCTTCCTCGAGAGCTTCAATTAGGAAAAGCTTAGGCACCGCACACACATGGCCTCGGGTCCACTTGGAATCGCATGAGTAACAGAGACCTTTTCGTCGCCTCTCGTCCATCTGAGCTGGTGTAATTTTCTGCACAAGTACTAGTGCTTGACTCGGGTGGGCTTCCCCTCTACCTAGGGGCCCTATCCTTGTCTGGGGCACAAAACCCGGTTTGCCCTGTCCAGGCACGCTGTTCTGGGTAGTATTAGGGGGTCTGTTACTCTTTACAAATCCCATCGGTAACTTAGTGCTCCAACCTTGTCCGGATTGGTGCACCTGGTTTGAACTCCAACTAAGGCAGGCATTTCGTCGACCAGTCACCAGACATTCATCCTGCATTCTTGCTAGAGAATAGGCATCAATCAAACTCTTCGGATTAAACATCCTAACCCTAACCCGGATATCATCACGGAGTCCCCCCAAAAAATAGCTGAGCTTATGGCCGTCGAGTAACCCGTGAACCTTAAGGGCCAGTGTCTCAAACTGGTCCTTATAGTCCTCGAGTGTGCCTTCTTGCTTCAATTTCGACAGTGTTTCCATCGGGTCATCATAAGAGCTTTGTCCAAAGCGGATCTGCATGGAACGAACAAACTCATCCCACGTTTTCACTGAATTGCTAGCCTTCAGCTCTCGGTACCAAACCAATGCCTTCCCGTCCATGTGGAAAGAGGAAAGAGCAATTCGGTTCTCTGTGGGAGTGTTATAGAAGTCAAAGAACTGCTCAGCACAGCAACTCCAGGTCTCGGGATCTTCACCATCAAACCTAGGGAAGTCCAATCGGACTGTCTTGGCCTTGATGATTGCGTCCCCGGAGGCGGATCCTTCATGAAAAGAGGTCTCCCCAGCAAATCGGACTGTCTTGGCTTTGACAATTGCGTCCCCTGAGGTAGATCCTTCATAAAACGAAGTCTCCCCGGTAGCGAAGTTCTTGTCGGAATGTCCGCAGAAAGGCACATGCTCTCCAGACCCATTTCCGTGACCACCTTTATTAGCTAACATCTCCTGAATCTGCGCCAGCATTCGTTGCTCCTACCGCTGCATCTGTTCCTCCAATCTGTTAGCCCGAGTCTCCTGCCTGGCCTCTTGAGAAGCTGCTTGGGCCTTTAAGGATTGCATAGCCACCTGCAAATCCTCCGTTGTTACCATCACCTGCTCCATCCGTGTTACCCGTTCCTGCAATTCTTTAACATTCTGAGCTTCTTCTGCCATGGTTTGGGATCTAGTTTTCATGAGCTTCGAACCTGGGCTTTGATACCAATTGTAACGGGTATCTTAAGATATTAGGGTTTAAATGAATTGAAAGGGAATTGGGAGTAGAATTAATGGATTGAATTGGGAAAATGCTGGAAATTAAGATATGGCAACTTCAAGGGTGCCTGTCCTTTAAGAGCATTCGAGGTGCTCAGCATCTAATTACAAGTAAACAAATAATCAGATTCTAGATGAGATACCCATTAACCTAACATGGCCTTATATACTGGCCTTACAGGAAAACACCCAAAACGACATACCTTACGAACAAAACGTAACTTGTAACTAAATGACCAAAACGACATTCAGTAGCATATAAAACGCACGGCTCAGCAACATCCTCCACGCACCGTTTTAGCCTACTGTCTTTATTCCTCCTGCTACCATGTGTTCCTTTCATAGCCGTCCATCTGAAAGGGACTTTTAGAACTCTCAGAACTCCTCTCTTCACTTCACGCAATCTCTTTCCTCTCTCTTCAACTCCAAGCTCCAACCTTCAAGCTTTCCCTTTTACGGTCATGGCCAGAGAAATGGCCATGATAGAAAGTCTAATCTAATGGGGCTCTAAGTAGCATTTGAATCAAAGTATTCTAATCCAGAAAAAGAAAGGGTTGCCTTTGCAATACCATCTTTGCATGGTTAGCAACACAAACGTGCTGTTTTTCCTTAAAAGAGACATTTAAAGTGCATAGTAAACTTATGCCATTTTTTATTTGAGGAATGCTAGGCATTTAAATTTTATTTTTTATTTTTTATTTTTTGAATTTGGTTCCAACCTGATGTGTCACAATCCCATGAGATTTATCATTTTGGGAAGTGTGCCACAATCTCATAGGATTGTGACACATTAGATTGGAACCAAATTCTGAAAAAAAAAAAAATATTGAAATATCTAGCATTTTTCTTTTGACTTTATGAAATCTAACTATAAATATATTCCATTGTTTCCGTTGCTGCTTCTGTTATGTCTATCCTCCTTTTGTTTTTTTTTCCCTGTACCCTATCATTGCGTACACTGATTTTCCAAATCACCAAAGCTGAGTAAGACTCAGGAGGATCAAAGTTCTCATACTACCATAAAGTCCTAGCAGCCACGTAGAGACTTTCATGTGCAACCCACCCACATAAACAATTATCTGCATGTGCGAATGTAGAGAACGATTTTAGAGTACGCGAATGCAGTTCCGCATACCCTTTATACATAATATATTATTTATTTATTATTTAATAAATTTACTAAGACAACGTCATTTTATATTAAGTATAGATTATGTTGACATCGATTTTGTTGGCAATATTACTTTCTCGTGTAACATGAGGCAAAAAGATAAAGGTAATGTAAAACAATCTATTTTCACAAGATTAGGGGTTAAAAAAATTAATTAAAACAAACTAAAAAAACTAAAAATCAGCCTAAATTACTTTCAAAATCGTTTAAAATAGGCCTTAAAAGCCCATTATGTACTATTCGGATAAAGAATCATAATCACATTTAATAACCACAATAACCGTATGAATGCGATTAGTAAAACATAATACAAATGCAGATATTTAAAATAAAAGAAATGATTGTTGTAACTTTCATACAAAACATTTTTCTTTTGTAATAAATTATTGGATCTGTTTTTCTACGTGTAAGCTCTAAATTTAAAATAGGCCTTAAAAGCCCATTATGTACTATTCGGATAAAGAATCATAATCACATTTAATAACCACAATAACCGTATGAATGCGATTAGTAAAACATAATACAAATGCAGATATTTAAAATAAAAGAAATGATTGTTGTAACTTTCATACAAAACATTTTTCTTTTGTAATAAATTATTGGATCTGTTTTTCTACGTGTAAGCTCTAAATATCTAATGATTGATTTTTAAAAAAGTTATTAGAGTTGTACAAAAGTTATGTAAAAAAACATTAAGCCTAAAATAATATCCACATTTTATAAAAACAATTACAAATATTGTAAATAACCGAATTTATACCCGTACTCAAGCCACACGCCGAGATGCTTTTTACGCAAAAACTGACTAGAAAGCAAATCTCATCTGTACTATTCTCCAGTATCTGATACAACTACTCCAATAAAAAACAATTGGACTCAATTGTTTAAAAGGTCCCATTAGACGGTACTGTCATCCCATATCAACCCTCTTTTCTTTTTCCTTCTTTTTCAATTTTTTAAATTTTTTATTTTTTTTCTGAGTCCGTATCTGGGTTTTTTTTTTTTTTTTTGATAAAAAAGAACCCTCTTCAAAGCAAGGCCCTTTGGACTCACCTCTGTAGAGTAAACCCAGATACTTCCACAGGTATTGGTCAAGTCCGGGCCCCAACAGAAGACCTTGAAGAATAACACCACTAAGGCTTCCATTCGAGCTAACCCGTGTGGACTTCCAGAGCCCATATCATCAAATTTCGCTGTAAGATGACATAATATTAGTCATGTAAATTGCACTGTAAATAGGTAGATGATTCCTTCACCTGCTTTCAAACCCCTTTTGCTTGTACTGTCCATACCCTTGCGATGATGTTCTTGCAATAAACCACAATTAGTCCAAAAGGTAGCGACAAGAATCCAATGATCATACTGGAATCCATGTTCTCAGGAACAGTAATCTGACAAGCGTTTATAAAAGGTGATGGGAAGGCAATCCTTTATTACCAGATAAATTTATTTGCTATGAATCATATGTGGGTGTGCGAGAGAGACAGAGAGAGAGAGAGAGAGAGAGAGAGAGACAGAGCAGCAGCAGCAGCAGCAGCAGGTCCTCGAGATGCCACGTTTTTTTTTTTTTTTGGTGGTCAAGTTATGATATGCAGAAAACTTCATAAATCATCAATCATCCAAAACAAAAATAATACAAGGGTAGGTACTCCTACCAAATCTCCACATGTTCCAGCATTTGACATTGTCAGGCAACTAAATTAGATGGAGCCAAATTTACAGAGCTTAGCAGACTATCAAATCTGTTCTGGTGATGAGATCAATCCTAAGCACCCCCTCCCCTCCCATTTGCCCGACAACAAATTAAAAAAAAAAAAAAAAAAGCCCCAGAATGTATAGTATTTTGGATAAAAAAGATAAATCCAATAAATAATCTATTGGTGTTGAAACTAAATAATTTTTACCAGTCTTATAATTCGCAAAGATGGTTATCGAAAAGCTAGAACTCCCTACTCATTTCCTTGCATAGAATCAACCACCAGATGCTGACCATGCGCCTGCAAGACCCCAGAAAACTTGCGTTATTACAACCCAACCGTACACTACACCCACTAGGCACTAACCCTCTTAACCTCAAAAACAAAATGCATCATTTTCAGTTTTCAAAGAAAAGAATGGAACCATTACAGAAATTTACCAAACCACAAATAAACATCACTGTTTCTAACAAAAATGGAATGATGTCATTTGCTATGAGGCAGAAAAAAACTCCAAGAAAATAAAATTACGATGAAGAGAGCTATAGGCTTAGCTCTTTCAAAAATCTTACTTGGCAGCAAACATCCTTCAAGTAACTTTTGAATGGCCATATGTTGTGATAACCACGAAAAAACATATCTAGAAACAGCTGCTTCTGCAACATGCCACATGTTCTAATTCTAGCAAAAACGCATGAATAAGCAAAATCCTTTAGCGTGTCTATCAAATTCTTAGATGACTAAATAGCATACAAGACTTTGCACAGAAAAAGCCTTGTTCTCTAAACATAGCAGGCTGCCTTGAGATTTATGGCAATAAACATAAAAAAGCCCCATCAGATGATATTCTCATCATCTTCAGAGAACTAAAACTCATGGGAGAATCTCAATCCCAAAACCAATCTTGGTTGACAGGTCAAAACAGAAAGGGAAATTAAATGGGATATTTAATGTATGACAACAGTGTGTTATTTCCAACAAATAATCACAGAGAGGCTCGAGTTCAGCCAGCCAAACACACCCAAAATATATCACATTAAGAGAGTGACCATATTATGCTCTGTATGTGTCAAAATATGCAATGTATAATCTGAATAAGTTATAAATGTGGCTGATGTCACTAACATTTTCTGCCATTCAACTAAAGCCAGCAGAAGTCTTCTGAAATATTAAATGAAACGTGGATAAAGCACAGAGACAAAGAACTTATAATTCCCAATTCGCAATCAAAAGGTCCATTACCCAATATTGCTCCCAGCAAAGCAGGATTCTGGGAGGAAAGATCTGGATATAGTCCTAACCTTCAGCATCAGCAAACTGAATACACGAGAAACATTCAAGGTTATCATTACCAATTATGACAAATTTGCCACAAGTATTAAGATGAGAAGGCTAGGAAATATATTGACGGATACAACTAGAGGCTCGTGCAAATTTAGCAGACTGTTATGAAGAATAGCAGATAAATGGATGAGACACAGACAATGATAAGCCTTCTAATTGAGATAATGATAAGCACCAGTCAGACAATGATAAGCCTTCTCAAAATCACATCTAACAACAATCCCATATTGAGGTCTACAAATTCAGACACATTAATCTGAAGCCTAGATGCACATCAGTCTTTCGTGAAAAGATCAACTGAGAAATAGTGCAGCAATAGTATTGTATTACAATTGTATCATAAAAGATACATCTAAGGTTGCAGCACATCACTGCATAGCAATTTTGTAAGGACTGCCAACAAGGCTAATCATGTGAAAGACGATGGTGCTTATTCTGGTTTCTATGATTCCCAAGGTTTCCTTAGCATTGTCATTAACCTTAAATTTAACTTTGACCTTCAAGATTGAAACAATATAGGTTAATTTGGGAACTAATTAATATTAAAAGCACATAAAAGTCCTTCAAGACAACCACAGAAACAATGTTAGTAACCTCCATAGAGCATAGAAACTACAATACTAAACCAAAATAAAACAGGGGCTTTATTCATCATCCTAACAGAACTGATGTAGACTGAGCTGAGACTCTTTAAGTTTCCTTCTAAAAGCAATGCATTTCGAAAAAGTTGGCCTTGTTTAGTTACATCCTTAAATTTTGCATATTGCTCTCCAGCATATTATGCCGCTGGACTTGTGATAAAATGGAATTATTGCAAAATTTTGGAAGCTTGTTACTAGACGCTTATTCAAAATATTATCTAAAGATGCCACCCTAAGCAGAAAGTGATGATTTTGGCTCTGGCATTGGTTCGCTTCCCACCCGCTTTTCAGAAATCATGGTACCACCAAAAAGAGGACAATCTCGTAACAGGGAAAGAAAAGAGCTTGTTCTAGAAGCATTTAACTGCATAGAATCACAAGAACTTCAAAACACATCTTTGAAAAGATGACTGCAAAAGCTTTGGTGTTTCAACAACCATTTCTTATTCAAAAATACTGTCCACCTAAAAAAACAATCACCCGTGGTGCATCTTGACCCTTTTCTCCCCCAAAACCCTCATGGAAATTTAGCTCCCTCTTGTACAACAGACAAAAACCTCTCTTGTCTTAAACCTTCTTATTAACCATATCATCCTGGCCTACTCATGAAACAAACCTTCCCTGTCACTACCATAAAATGACTCATGAAATAAACCTTGCCAGCAACTAACCATGGAATCCACAATCAATTGAAAAGAATGCAAAGGGAAGACAAGAAAACCACATATTTCAAAAATTGCTGGACAAAGCCCATGCAAGACAAAATAGAGATGCAATAAACGTTAGTCCCATGACATTCTAGGACCAAGATTAAACTTTTCCTCCCGACTTGGGGGAGGAAAGGATTCTATTACATTTATTGCATTAAGAGTTCTCCAACTCAGATTATATGAAGCTAAACCTTAAGAGCACTCTAAAATTTAAAATGTTTGATTGACTCAAGAAAAATTTCAAATGTTGTGTGTAACCTATTAAATCCCCTGAAGGCACAAAGGGGAATACATACACTTGGTTTGTCCCAGAAATCCCCCATGCACCAAATTGTAATGCCAGACTTAGCAATGCCGTGCCTGGCAAGTCACAAGAAAGAACTTAGGGATAATTACCTTTTCCCCCCATGAACTACCAACTTTTGCGCTAATCCCCCACGAACTACTAACTCGACTAAAATAGAGCATCCAACTACCAAAGTTATAGGTTTTCCCCCCTTCTGTCAATTAGAGGGGTTAAATCCGATGGTCAATGCCTCACGTGACAGTCACATACCGTTTTACAATTTTTTCTTCCTATTTTACCCTCATCTTCGTTGTCAGTTCATGGGGGCATGTTGGAAGAGGGTAGTAGTTCATTGAGGAAAAAAGTAATTACCCCAAAGAATTAGAATTTAAACCAACAATTTTTTTTTAATTTTAATTTTAATTTAATTATTATTATTATTAATTTTTTTTTTTAAAAAAAGTAAACCCCATATCTCATTCTTTCTCTACTCTCAAATAGTATAAAAATCCCTCAAACTCACACACACATAGAACCAAAAAACCATAAACACAGACTGAATTGCGAGAATGGCGTTTAGGGTTTCGATTTGCTTCGTGGTGTTCGCTGTGTCTCTTCGGATTCGCGCTTGTTATATGCAAAATTTGGATGGTAGCGTCTTGGTTTCTTTGTCAATATATGTTTATGCCATTTGTTGTTTATTATTCTCAGGAAGTGTTCAAGAGAGCCATACTACAGCCTGGGCCACCTAAAAGTTTTGCACTACAGACAGTTCAGGAAGTTGTTTATTATTTTGAGGAGTTAGTTGCTACAGATTACAATTTAGGGTTGAGAGAACTATTTTATTTTATTTTTGGTTCTTGTGAACAAAATGTATCTCAGACAATTGAGATTAATTGAGTCAAGTTCAGTTTTTTTTTTTTCATCTAGAAATGTTCTTTTAGATCCTTCTATTCCTATCAAGTAATTGTTGCTTGTAACTTTCCTTTGAGTGTCTGATTCTGGAATGGAAATCTCCATGTAGCTGTCAACCAATACATAATGCATGTAGTCTCTTTACAACTGGTACCACCTCTTTTATCATCCAAAACCATGGCAGGTGGATAATGTTATTGTTTCTCAGACAACACTAGCATTATTATGTAAGGCAGAACATAGATTTATGGACATATGAGGCTTTTTTGTCTGTACCATAAATGGGAAGGTGTTTTGAAATTTTATTGAATTGGTTTTGGTGAAGGGCGTATCGCTCATACATATATATAAAGGAAGAATTTAAATATAAAAATTTAATTACGTAAACTTAAACCTTTTAAGATAAAAATAGGAAAAAAAATGATTTGAATTGTAAAAAGAATTGTTGGTGTTTACTTATAAAAAATAAAAAATAAATTGTTGGCGTAAATTCTAATTCTTTTGGGTAATTACATTTTTCCCCATGAACTACCACCCTCTTCCAACATGCCCCCATGAATTGACAACGAAGATGAGGGTAAAATAAGAAGAAAAAATTGTAAAACGGCATGTGACAGTCACATGAGGCGTTGACTGTCGGATTTAACCCATTTGACTGACAGAAGGGGGGAAAACCTGTAACTTTGGTAGTTGGATGCTATATTTTGATCGAGTTGGTAGTTCGTGGGGGATTAGTGCAAAAGTTGGTAGTTCATGGGGGGAGAAAAGGTAATTACCCCAAGAACTTATCTTTGCATTAATCAGAACAAGAAAAAGGAGGCTTTTAGAAGCACACTTTGATAACTCTAGAATCCTAACTAATAGCAAATTGCATAAATTCCTATTGCTGAAAAGGAAACCCAAGACTTGTTAGCAACTGACAAACTCAGGCCAAGATAAGTTAGCATAAAAAATATGCCTACGTAGATTAGTCATAGAAGCAAATTACTCAATCTTTTACTCTAAAATATCCATCATCTAGAACCCCTCCCAAAACCTTCGACAATATTTGGAAAACATTGACTACCAAACATGTAATCACAAAAAGAGAAGCCTGTTACTTAAAACATTCATTTTAGACAGCATGTAACCCATCAAGCAAGATGTGAAGGTAATATTCAAAGATAAGGAAGTGCACTCTTTCTCTTTTTCTCTTCTTTTCTTTTTTTCTTTCTTTGGTAAATACTTAACTTGTGCAACTTAGCCACAAAACAAAATTAATTATAAATGTTCAACAGAAATTATATGATGCCTCCAGCCAAAGTGAAATTTCTTCAGTTGAGAAACTGATGGCAAACAAATATGATAGGTTTTTTTTTAGATAACATATATGATAGTTAATTGGCTTACTAAAACACAAATAAAAGAAAGTTATGGTACTATGATGCCCTCAAATTCTTCAATAACTCAACAAAAAAGTCTAAATGTGAAGAAAGAAAGGGGGAAAATGCTATATCCAATTCAAGCCCCCTTATTTACCCAGAACGAGTTAAACGCATAATTTGTAATTGTTTTGGACTTGTTTATATCCACCAAGGATTTTTTACAAAAATGAAATCTTCTTCAGCAGAAGAAAATAAGTTCTGATATGCAAATGACAAAACTGAAAATTCAAGTTTTAGGCAATGTGAGTCCTAAATTGATCACCTTGTTTCTAGGCAAACATGACCACATTGCAACAATATAACAATGTAGAAGGTAGATGTGCATCTTCTCTAACCATGTTTAGCAAACTCACAAGCATGAATTTAGAAAAACAAAGGAAGTTTGATATGACTATCCAACCAAGGTTGTATATCTTTAAAGAGAGAGAGAGAGAGAGAGAGAGAGAGAGAGAGAGAGAGAGAGAGAGAGAGAGAGAAGGGGGGGGGGGGGGGGGGAACTGCAGGAAATAAGTAGTCATGAATGCCAAAAAGGTACACTAAAGCTGTTAGTTCCAATGCATAATCCAGTAATTCTATTCTTCATCCAGAGAAATACCACATATAAGTCTTTCTTTTTTTGGGGAGCGGGGAGAACAGAGAGAGAGAGAGAGAGAGAGAGAGAGAGAGAGAATTACTTGGGAGTTTATGTAGTTCAAAGGCCCCTGAAGAGAAAACTGCCATATTTGTGCACCAGCAATGCAGAAAGAAGACAAAACAGTAAGCTAATGATTGAGAGCTTGATTTACAAGAACACAATGTGTGGAAATATTCAAAAAAAATTGTCCTTAAAACTATGGGTTTGCACCTGTGGATTTTGAGCAGTCAGACCTCCAACTGCATCCCTTTTAGCAGATGAATCTCCACCCCTAGCAGATCCTTTGGAATCACCCTAATGGAATTCATAGTTCACCAACAATGTAAGTCCAAGTCTTAAAGGAAAGACACTAAGGAAAACTGTGGACCTGTTTGGTTGTGTTTTTAGAAGATCATTTTTCAAAACTATTCCCAGAGAACAAAAATAAAACTTACAAACATGATTTTCTCAATCCTTTTACATTTTTCGAAACAGAGGGACCATTTTTGTTTTTGCAAATTTCAAAAGAGGGACCATTTTTGGAAAGCAGAAACCATACATGCCCTAAATAACTCAAAGTTAATTAAACTAAGAGAATTTATATTATGGTATAGAAGTGGGTTTACTTACCTCCAACTGTGACAGTGCAGCGCAATCATCCCAATGAAATCAACCAAACAAATAAAGAGAAAAAAAAAAAAAAAAAAAAAACATTGTTAGAGCAAATGCACGGGGAAAAGGTCCTATACTAAGAGGTATATCAAAAATATATTATACTAATGCTCCAATCGGTTGATAAGAGAAGCTTAGGGTTTAGATTTTAAACATCTGGACAAAGAACAGATAATGCCTCCAAGACATGTGGAGCCCAACGTAAATCAGTTGGCTTCAATGATTCATTTGTCTGATTGTTTATAAATGAAATGGACGTTAAACCTGAAGTTAAGATTTTATTCTATCCATATTTCTTCACGGTATCACACCAACAAAGCAAGTCAACAATTCACATCAATCTATAAAATTAAAACGATATAATGCATGGTCTAAAGAAAAAAACAAAAAACACGAAATTGGAAAGTTAATTACCTCTCTGTACCTAACTAGGTACACCTTAAGAGGCTCGATATATTCCTCAAACCCTAACGTTGCCATTGCCCACAATAAATCATCGCCATTGATGGTCTTCCTCTTCTCCTTCTGGCACTTATCGCTTGCCCTACACACAAACCCCTCAAAACATATATCAGATTTCACAAGTCCAAAAACCTAATTCCGCAAAATCTACACCAATCAAGTTTCACAAAAAACAAAAAAACTCAAATCTCCCAAAATCAACAATCACGTCTCAGGAAAAGAAAAAAGAAAAAAGAAAGAAAAAAAAAAACCCCGCTTACCAAAAACAATAATCACATCTCATAAAACAAAGCCTTACCATACGCAAACACCAACCGCAAACAATTTCAGAGATTCAGATTTAATAACAGAACCGTATAATAAAAACAACATTTGGTACGCACTCGCTGGTGATGAAGCTGATGAACTCGGAGACACATTCCTGCATCGTGTCTTTGGCGTCCTTGGCGATCTTGCCGTTGGCCGGCAACGCCTTCTTCATGATCCTGCTGATGTTGGCGATCGGCAAGTACCGGTCTTGCTCGCGCACGCCCGACGAGCGCGGGCTCTGCTCGCCGCCGCTCTCGTGGCTCCCGCCTGCCGGACTTGTCGGCGCCTCCGCCATCTCCGGCAAAAAAAAAAACCCTAGATCACTGCATTCACAGAGTCAAAAACACAAACACTGCCACACATGTAATTAACAATCTATATATACGTATTACACATACATATGTATCATGTATGTACAAGTATTCAGAAGATAATGAATGGTGGAAACTGAAACCCTAGGCCCGCCTTGGAATACGATTTAAACACACACAGAGAGAGAGAGAGGTACCTGTTGAGAGAGAGAGAGCGTTAGAGAGGTGGTTTTGTTCGTTTTGTATTTGGCGCGCGCTGAAGAGCGAGAGGTGATTGGTGGAATTGTTTTTTAGGGAGAGAGAGATCGGACGCTGGAGAGGAAAGAGAGAGAGGAAAGAGAAGAGGAGAGTTTGATCAGGAGGGGAGAGCTTTTTGGCTTTACGCTTATCACCACCGTTGGTTGCGGTTCGGTTTTCCGTATTTATAGTGCTAGTCCCCCCTCCCAAAACACACGCACTCTCGCTCCTTTGCTGAGTTTCCGTGCTCTACATTTTTCTAAGGATAGAGTTTCCTTTAAATTGGAGAGAAATTCCTCAATACAATATGTGATTTTTATACATGATTTAAGGACATATGATATTTTAATAAATTGAATTGATAGAAATTAGGGTGGAGGGAGAGTCTTTCCATTACATGGACGAAGAAAATGAGATAAAAGGGGAGAGGGTGGGAATGCAGCCAGAATGAAATCTAGCTGCACCCAATTTGTTACAAGATGACACAGAAGTTTGTATTTCGATTAACGTGACTAGCCGTCCAGCTAATTGTGGAATGAATGATATCATGAATTTGGGAAATGGTAGAAGAAAATTTCTAATCTTTAGTGAAAGCATGTTGTTGTAAAGCCAATGTGATATTGAGTGAATCACATTCTAAGATAAAAGAAAATATTTGCAAAGAGATTGCCAATTCAGCAGCCAGTAATGCAGCAAGAGCCTCACCATAAATTGTAGAACAAGGAGAATTGATAAAGAGATGTACACTTGATAATAGAACCAGTTGAATCTCTGCAAACTGCAGACTAAGTAGAAAAATAATCTCTAATTGCTGTATCGTAATTGATCTTACAATTAGAGATGTACGAATGGTTATTGGCTAAAACTGCTAACTGCTAATCGCCTAGACGATTATTGCATTTTACCAACTGCAATCACTAACTGCCTAGGCGGAGGCAGTTATTGAGTAAATAATTGGCGGTTGTACAAGCGCTTTTCAATTTGGGTTTTGTGCCGATTTTGGATTGCTTTTGGGTAGGTTTTGGTGTAGGTTTTAAATCCAAAATAGTAACAAATCCAAATATATATATATATAACCGCTTTTCCCAAACCCTATAACCACTAATCGCTTCCGCCTAGGCGGTTAGTGGTTATTAACCGCTTTTCTCAAACTCTATAACCGCTTACCGCCTCCGCCTAGGCAATTAGCGGTTATACGGTTAAGCGGTGAACGGTTTTAAAGCGGTTATAACCGCCTCGTTTATACACCTATACTTAAAATAAAGGTGAGAAGGGCGCTTCCAAACCTCATTGATTCTAACCAATTTTGATTCCCATGCAGAATTGATGGTCCATATGAAGTTGAAACCCACCCAATAATGGTTCTCGTCATTAGGTCAAGTTAAGTTAGTTGATAATGTAGGTATTTATGCAATTAGATTTAACCAAGATGGTAGCCAATGGCCATGATATGTGATTGGATTCCTAGTTATTTTATCTTATTGTCTAGGATTACATAACTAATCCACAAAAAAAAAAAAAAACACAGATGATGATGATTTCCATTTGCTTTTCATTGGAAAAGAGGTCATTTCGGAGTGAAGATTTCATTTTTAAAAATGATAAAGTTTTTATTTAAATTGGATTGGAGGAAATTTTTTCTAATCTAATATATTAAACTAATATGAATCCAAAATGCAAGTAATTTTTACCAACTATTTTTAATATACCACAATTCTTAAAATACATGTGAAAATCACATGTATTTTAAGAATTTCTCATCATGTTAATCCACCTTAACCTTTAGAATTGTAACATTAAGGTCCACTCATTTATCTTTTGTTAAGCTTCACTCTCCTATCACTGCTATAAGTATTTAATGACTTAATACTATGCACATATATAATACCAAGCCATTTTAATTAAGCCTAATGGTCGAAAAGAAATGATATTTTTACATCTTTTATACATCTCATTTTTAAATATACCTTTTGATTAATGAAACTCACATTGGACCTCACAAATTCAATTGTAGATTAGAAACTTAATTGCGTGTAGATGTACTACAAGAGATGTATAAAAGATGTAAGTGTATCATTGGTCGAAACCATGACATGATAATTGCCCTAAGAGAAATGATTCATACACTCATTTCTCACAACAGCCTCACAACAAGCTGACGTGGCTGGTAATATTTTATTATTTTTTTACAAAAAGAAAAGAAAACAAAACAAAAAAAATAATAAAATATTACCAGCCACGTCAGCTTGTTGTGGGGCTGTTGTGAGAAATGAGTGTATGGATCATTTCTCTTGCCCTAATACCAATTATCAAAGGCTTAACCGTTAATCCCAAAGTCTTATAACTACAAATACTTATTTGGTTAAACCATTAACCCTTTAAACCGTAACGAACATAATTCTCATCGAAGCACTCTCATCAAAAGTACAAATATTAAGCATGCTCCCTTTAGCTTTGGGCCGCACTAACCATGGAAAACTTATGGAAAATGAAAAAATCCCTGGTCAGTGGTCTCATCACACAACCAGACCCAGCACTGCGAAAGAGGCATGAGACTGGCAGTGCCGAAAAGAGCACTAGAAGTTTTATAGACTTGAAATTTACATGCTCATGACGGCAGTCAAGTCATTTGGTCCTCTACAGGCAAGAAGGCACGATGTTTGCTTGAGGAAATGAAGTGAAAAACTAAACAGCTCCACCTTTCATATAGCATCACGTAATGGAAACCCTTCTAGAATTGCTTTCTTCATGATCTCCTTCTGTTCCACAAGAAGGAAAAGAAGAATGGTCATTTTCATCATGTCCATTTTCTTGAAATATAAGAATCAGAAAACATAGGTACATGGCTTGATGACAAGCCACAGTTCACTTTCCAGAGCGGGTTTATGACTTATCAACTTGTGTTCTTTTATATGCAAGATTTTCATTCATGAATACATTTTGATGGACAGTGCAAGTAATGAAGAATGCAAACATTCACCTGGATTGTTGTTGTGATCATCCCAGGACCCTCCTGATTTTAATTCAAAAAAAAAAAATCATGAAAAAAAACAAAAAAACAAAGTAACTCACAGCAGCTCAAAGCTGTAAAGGTGTTTAAACTCTTAAAACTTCACGAACCTCAAACCGCTTCTCTTCCCATGATATCTCCTCCCAAGTTTTTGAATTAAGTGATTCCCATGAACTTGGAACTTTAATTGTCTCCACATGTTCCAAAAGTCTCAAGCTACCTGCAATTAAAAATTACTTTAATGGTATAATTTCAGCAGTGGTAACGAATATCTTGGAATCTACTAGCATGGGATACAGTTTTTGCTACAAGATTAAATCACACACGAAACAAATCAACCTTCATCACAATGCATTTGCAATGGGAAAGCTAAAGTTTTCAAACTGGTGAAAAATGTCAAATCCATTTACTTGGACCATGAGTCAAGATTTTCCATGAGATTGGAAGGTTGGTGCCCTCAACATTTCCCACATTTTGTTTGCAGACCATACATTGATTTTTTGCGAGGCAAATCTAGATGATCTTTGAAACTTGCGTTGTTTGTTCTTATGCTTTGAAACGGTTTAAAGTTTGAGGATTAATCTAGCTAAATTTAGTCCATGTTGAAGGTTCGGCTAGCATCTTGGGTTGCAGGGTCCCTTTCCCTTCCTATAAAATATTTAGGTCTTCCATTGGAAGGTTCGTTTAATGCCAAATCTATTTGGGAAGGCATTATTGAGAAGATAGAATGTGTCTAGTTTGATGGAAGAGGATGTATTTGTCAAAGGGTAGGAGGGTTACCTTGACGAAAAGTACTTTACCTAATATGCCTACCTACTTCATGTCTCTTTTTTCCCTCCCGATTGGTGTTACCAATTGCATAGAGAAGTTGCAACATGACTTTAGTGTGGTGGCAAGGGTGATGAGTTCAAATTCCACATGGTGAGTTGGTTTAAGGTGTATTCTTTGATCTCTGAAGGAGGGTTAGGGGTTTGTACTTTACTTTTGTTCAATTGAACTCTTTTGGAGAAGTGACTTTAGTGGTATGTTCATGAAAGAAACTTTGTGGAGGGTGGTGGTGGATTATAAATACAACAGTTCGTGGGGAGGGTGGTGTTCAAACAAGGTTCAAGGGTCGTATGGGGTAGGGCTACGAAAGAATATCAAGAGGGGTTTGGGGGGGTTTTCTAATCATACTAGATTTGCGGTCAGTGATGGCTTCGAAATTAGATCCTAGCATGATTTGTGGTGTGAGGTATAGGGCCTCAAGGCAGCCTATCTGGAATTGTTCAGTTTGGCCTGTAGTAAGGATGCTTCCATGGCAGATCTTTTGGAGTTCTCTAGTGGCTCTCATTGTGGAGTGTTAAGTTTCTCGGAGTGTCTCATGATTGAGAGATGGACATATTTACCTCGTTCTTCAATTTATTGTACTCCTCTAGATTGAGACGAGGTGGTGAAGACACACTTTGTAAGGTACCTTCCAAGAAAGGGTTGTTCGATGTTATGTCTTACTACAATGCCTTTGCTCTCCATGATAGCACTCATTTCCCTTGGATGAGTATTTGGAGGAATAGGGCTCCTATGAGAGTTGTGCTCCGAAGATACTCACTATGGATAATCTAAGAAAGCGGCATGTTATGGTGATTAATTGGTATTGTATATGTAAGAAGAGCGTGGAGTCAGTGGACCACTTTTTACTCTATCGTGAAATGGCTAGTGCTCTTTGGAATACCATAAGCCTTACAGGGTTTGCTTGGGTTATGCCTAGTTGAGCAGTAGACCTTTTCACTTGCTGGAAAGGGCAATTTGGTAGGCTTCAGAATATTGCAATGTGGAAGATGGTTCCGTCTTACCTTATGTGGTGTCTTTGGAGGGAAATAAATTATTGGAGTTTTGAACACCACAATCAGACGGTAGAGGAATTAAATGATTTTTTCTTTCAAGATTCTTTATCACTGGACAACTGCCTTTGACTTAAATATTTCTACCTTCAATTGTTTTCTTGATTTTTTGCTTCTTCTAACTAGGTGCATCTTTTATATACTTTCTGTATAATTTGGTTGCGGTTTTGCACTTTTTTCATAATATGCTTTGTGTTCACTTCTACACGTGATCACCATCCCCCAGAAAAATTGTAGAAAGAACTACAATATTTACTTGTGATGAATGCTTCTTCCCAAATGTCATGCTTTGACCACAAAGGTGCAACTTCCCGGAATGAGATTCCCTTGCTCAAGCATACACTGTAGAAATCATAAAATAGCAATATCAAACATAACAAATCCAAGTCCCTTTGGAAACATCGGATAAAACATAACATATCCAAGAAATAAGCAAGCTATGCGATATTATTATTGATTTAGTTACCTAACAAAGTAGGGTGATGCATAATGGAAAGTGAATCGAGACAATATGATACACTAGTATTGTCCATGTGCCCAATCTTTTATTCTTAAAAAGTATCTCATATGTTCACCCAGTGAGAATTCAATAAGACCACTAGGCATTTTCTGGATGCTTCATAGTTATAATTCTATGAAAGAACATGATAGAACACTTCACGAATGAAACCATTCGATAATCAAGTTCACTCCTGAAAGGGCCACTTCCACTCAACATGATCTATGGACATTAGAGAAGGCTTTCAAAGACTTGTGTATGGAGATGGAAACATTGTCAGGTGAGTAAATCCTTGTGGAGGAAACTGTGAATGAGAAATGAACAAACTTTGTGGCAATAGTGGTAAGTATACTCCTCGGTGTTTCCTCAGGGGCAGAAGAGTTGGGTGAATGGCTTTGTCTCTCGCTTCCCGTGATGTCAGAGTCTAGGGCACCTATCTATCCTTCGGGGTCTAAGTCGGTGATGAGGTATTCTCCGAAGAGAAATGATGCACAGCTGAACAAGTTTTTGTTAGCTAAGTCCTTGGCGGCGATCACTGCCTCTCATTCTCCGTTGGGCCATCATCCTTCGCCACCTTTGGAGTCCGTGGCAATTAGGGAGTCTCCGGTAAGCTTTTGTCGGCGTGACTTCCTTCTTCCGTGCAACCGTTCTTCCCCGCTGGTTGAGGTGGGTGAATCTTCGAGGGAAGGTGTTTCCAAAGAGGTTGTAGGTTCTCCTGGGGCAGTGTTCGACGCTGCACTGTGCCTTAAACTATGGGGATTTCCTTTGAGGGGAACATAAAAGGTTTTTTGGATGTCATGGTTCAAGTGGTTGAGGGGCAGCATTTCGAGGTCTCAGTCTCCACTCCTAAGGTTAAAGGGAATAGAGAACTTCATAACCTTGAGTGCGATATCAATTATGATGCTAGGAGTCTTGGTTCTACTCGGAGCAAAACCAAGAGGGTTGCTATGATGTAATGTTATATAGGGCTTTTGTTGGGGTGCTTTGGGTTTTCTGCTGTGGTTAGGTCCTTGTGGGTATTTTTTTTTTCTTGTTTCTCTTGTCTTTTTTGTTCTCTCTGTTTTTGCGTCCTTTTGTATACTCCCTGCATTCTCAGGGCCGCTTTCATCTGTTATAAAATTTCTTACTAATCAAAAATAGTGGTAAGTAACACCTCCATATGTAGACATAAAATGAAAAGAAAGAAAGAACAAAATCTACAGTTGGTGATAGGAAAAGACTGACTCGATCACTATTTGGCGAATAACTCCTGGAAGGACACCGTCATGAATAGGAGCTGTTTGTACTTCAAAAGCACATGCACTATTGTGATCATGCAAGCAGTTCCCCTTAGCTTCAGCATTATCCTGAAAACACCTTCCATAAACAATATTATAACTATTTAACTAACACTAGATGGGGGGACACTTATACCCATCCATATCTCATAAGTCATGAGTGATTGTAAGACTAGGTAGAGAAAGCAACACATCAGCTTAAAAGGCCAAGCCACCTTGTCAATTAGAACTTGTTTGACAAGTGTTTTTGATCTATGAGTTCCAAGTGAAATAAAGATAGTCCATGCTATGTGCATAAGAATTCGAAAAATATTGAAACTCCAAAGCTCCAAAACACTGTAAAGCATAAACACCCTTCTTCTTACGAATAGGAATAACACTCTAGTGCAAAGACAATACCATAGTTTTTTGAACATCAAAGTGCAGACATCCATAATTGTACTGGTTAATAAACTGAAGCTACTCTTAGGTGGGCCCCAATAATAATAACTAAGCAATGGATTTGCTCTCACTCTCCATGCGAGCTTAAGGCATTGTGAAAGTAAATGAAATTGAATTGATTTTAACTGTCCAAAACATCTAGGGTGTATTTAGATAATTTAAATATAACATGGAAGCCCTATTTTTTCCTAAAAAATGCATGTTTTTCATTCAACAAGGGGGATGTTTTCAGAGAGTTGAGGAGTATATATGACCAGGGCTTTGTCTGAGTTTTTCTTTTGTTTGAGTTTTACAAGATAAATTTGGGTTCTAAATTTGCTGTAGTAAATTTTAATGCCGTAGAAATCCCATCAAGCTTACTAAGAGAGAGGGAAAAGCAAGCTGTTGTTCCTTCTTGAGGGTACTCTAAAGGTGAGCATCATGAATTTCTGTTTTGTTGTGAGCTGTTTAAATCACATGTGTTTTATGATAATTAATTGATCATTTGCGTTGCATGCTATAATTAATTGATCATTGCATGCTTTATATCCAGGCCCATTGCATCCATGTGGTAATTACTAGGGTCACAAAAGTATGGCAGCATTTAATGGATACCAATGAAACTTTATAATGATCTTTGGTTAGGCTTAGAGATGATATAGTGTTTGCATGATGATATTGGGCGGAAGCAGTACATATATTGCACATGTGCATGATTTATGTCCCTGAATTTCTACTTGTCTCCATGATGATTTTTTGCATGCTTGGTTTCTTACTTATCAAAAAAAAAAAAAATGGTTTCTTGCATGCTTGCATGGTCTCACAGCACATGCTTTTACTTGTCATGGGCTCTGAAATTTTCATTTGTATCCATAACAGATATCTTTGACTGAAAGTCTCATGCGTGGAAACAAGCATGATTAACAATGGGCCTTGAGTGTTATGATTCTTAAGACTGTTTCATGCAGTTTATGTTTTCACCTGTTCTAATGAAATTAACATGTTCTCGTTTGCTGGATTGCTTGATGGGGATTTTACCACTCCCATGCTCCTATTTATATCTGTATCAGGTGTAGTTTGATTGATTAAGATGTTAGCATGCATAATAGAGAATAATATGACTGCAGGGAATCAGCATGCTTAGTATCTTTACTAATGCTATTGTTTAATGTAGTGTTACGGTGAGGCTCTGTTGTGGTCCCAATTGGGAAGTTAGGGTTACTGCAATTGGGGATTTAGGGTTACTACATTTGGGGATTTTACTTGTTGACTGCTATTAGGGATTTGGTTGAGTCCTAGTAGTGAGGTGGCAGAGTGTTCTAGAACTTTGCATGTCAGCATCTTTTATTTGTCGTCTTGTTTCCTTATTTTCAGCTAGTTTGTTTTTGGGTGGTTTAGGCATTGGGAAGAAATATTCTGCTGGTAGGAAATGTAATGAGCTGGCATTCGGTTAGAACTAATTCTAGAAGGGTAACTCTATAAATAGAAGGGCCAGAGGATAGTAAAAGGGGAGCAGAATATCTATCAGTCCTTACTTGTAACCAGGAGACCGAGCTTCTCTAAACGCTCTTTTATCCAATTCTAGTACTATTCAGCAAAACCTACTGCTTCTTTTCCTTTTTAAATTCATAAATTCCCTAAAATACTACTGTGCACTCTACAGGCTCCCATATTAGATGTTGCAATGTTTCAGTGAAAATGGGTTCCTTTTGGATATGCTTTACCTAAAATCAAAATCTTGAAGCAGTAGGAATTAAATTAAACTTAAGACTTTGAGTGCAGTAGGCCTAATATTCTCACTAAAACTAATCGTTTAACACTACATAAGAGGCCACTCTTCAAATTGGGAAAAGAGGGGTGCCTCACAACTTCTCCTCTTTGTACCCTAATTCCCGAAGTCAGTGTAATGGTTCTCATGGCCATAAGCACAAGTGGTGACTCCTTACTATTTATTGCAAAAATTAGTAAATCGTCCCTTGAAAAAGACCCATGCCCTTAAACATTCTCAGAAACAAGGGTAATCATCTTTCAATTACCTTAATCAATAGTTTTTCCCCTATATTTTCATAATTAGTGATCATCATGCAATTCCTAGTTAAAAAAAAACATGTTGGTGTGGTTATAAACTTCACCAAAGATTGCTCTTTATCTTATCAAAAAAATAAACTTCACCAAAGATTAACATTGAAAAAAGTCAATGGATTGATTCCAATGAGTAGCAGATTCAATAATTAACTATGAAAAACATAAATTTCTATATCTGCCAACAAAATGAACGCAGAGCCCATTCCACTTCCACTTGACACTTATCCAAATGATAAACGGCTATGCTATAATAGACCCAATATGCACTTCACAATTCCATGGAAACTAGGTTCTAATCAACGGTAGTTCTACAGTTTCTATGTGACACAAATATTTGGAAGCCCTGCAGATTATGACCTGCTTTTCTAGTTCTTGATTGCATACTAATTAAACTCTAAAAACCCAAGCACTCTCGAAATGGCAACAAGTATGCGCCGAAAGCAAATATCGAGCAACTTCTCCCAACACAACAACCTCATAGCAGAATACTCATTACAATTAAATCTAATGGCAGTTAAATGCTCACATATGGACCATAGATGGTAAGAACAGATGCTACCGGGTGAATAATCTCCACAAAAAATTCAAGCAAAGCTCAACTGAGTTAAGCCAGCAATAGCTGAACATTTCTAAAATTCCTAGCCACTCACCTTGCGACAAACAACAAAAAAGTTTGTCACGCAGCCTTCAAGTATCCGATCACCGTCATTTGACAGCAAGAGCTCAGTCATCGAAGGAGGCCTCAGCTTTTCCAGGGACTTCCTAATCCTGCCAAGACAATGAATTCTCCAAATCACACTTCTCAAAAAGCATCACAACAAGAAGAGCTTAAACTACCTAAATGCAACATAAATCCAAAACGTTAATTTCTTTTCTTTTTTCTCAATTTTCCCAGAGACCAAACATAGAAATACTTCCGAAGTACCTCACCCAATCCGAATACTTAGCATTCGCCAAATCCCTTCCGTGACCCACCACAGCCACGCGCGCGCCATTTCCTCGTACACCGAACACGCGAGGCACATAAATCCCAACATAAACACACACATCAAGAGCTTCACACGCCCTTTCTTCATCCACATTCTCAATTCCACACAATCTCTCCGAATTCCCACTGACGAGCACCGTAACCGAAAATTCCTCCTCAGCACTCCTCTCATTCACTGCAACCGGCAACATTTTGTTCATCGGATTGTTCACAAGCGCCCGAACCGCCGATTCCCACGCCGGCGATGTCGCCGGCAACGGTGGCAATGAAAGCGTAGCATTGTTCGGTTTGAACAGAAGCTGCGGAGTGGAATTCCATAGAATTCTGATCGAATCGGCGAGTCGTTTAACGTGCCTTTCCCAGAACAAGAGGTACGAAGCACTGTTGTGAGTACGAGTGGTCGTGTAAGCGCCTGAAAAAAAGTATTTATTTCTTGTAAGACAACGACACCGTTTCTGAAAATTGCTTGGAGAAAAGCAGTGGGACTAGGAGTACCTGTATGGGATTCGAGGAAGGTTGCGAGGGGAGGAGTGTCGGAGGAGCGCAGTACGACGCCGTTGCTGAGGAGAAACCTCGAAATCGTCATTTGGAGAGGGCGAATCTGAAGAGCTTGAAAGCGCTATTTTTATACGTAAAACTAAACGACTGTCGTAGATAGAGAAAAAAACGACAATTGCACTTTGTAAGTTTGTAGTATTGTGGAGTTCGCATATAGAAAACGAATAAACGATCTTTACCCTGACGTGGCATTTGACCGTTGCATTTGAAACCTTAAGACAGAAACTCCAGAACACCTTCCATTTGTACAACAATGGCACCCCTTCGAACCGGCGCTTCGTGTCAAACAGTCGCCTCCCAAAGGCTACAAATGAAAACTATTCATTCCTATAAAACCCAACTCATTTTACTCCCAAAATCACATTCACAATTAACCAGACCAGACCTTGAACGTCCACAATGGATGGTTCCTCTTCACACTCTTCGGCTGCTGCCATTTCAGTCTCACAAGAGGAGTTCAACATGTTCCACACCATCGACCGCACTCTCTTCACCCGCTTGGTCTTCAACCTCTTCCGTGATCCCGCCGAGGCCACCCAAGTGATGGCGCTCTGGCTCTGGCTCGAGATGGTCGGTGAGGAAATCGACATGGTGTACTCCAAAATATTGTCCTTGCCCGACGCTTTGCTCAATGCGCTTGTCGATGAGTCGGTCATGGCCTTGGCTTGCATAGAGAGCGACAAGTTCCCTTTCGCTTACGACAGCGCCGACAACATCCTCCCTTTGATCCAGAGCCTAACAAAATCTGGGGTTTCACTCCGCTTCTTCCATGACAATCGCACCGGAATTATTCGTGGCGTCACGAGGATTATCAATGAGGTTTGCGTGAGAGCGTTCGAGGACATAGTGAAACTTGCACAGGGAACCGAAGAGATCGTCAATTTCCCGGTTAACTTTTCCGGCCCGCTGATGAATCCCTTGTTGCAAGCTGCTTGGTATTCTAATCCTGGGGTTGGGGTTCATCCACCTCATCACGCGGGGGCTCTAAAAGTTTTTGATCCTTATGATCTTTCGGTTCAGCGGCATATTTTGAATACTGAAATCGGTGAGGTTTTGAGCCGGCTGAAGTTGAGCGCTGGTGATCATGATCAGGAAGAGAAAGAAGTCCCGCCAGATGATAGGACTATTTTCTTGACATTCTCCAAAGGGTACCCCATCTCACAAAATGAACTCAAAGACTTCTTCACTAGGTACGTACCAAATTAGGACCAAGATTACGTTTTGGGCTTTTCGGCACTGCAATTTTAAATTAAATTTTTTACGTTTTTAAAAAATTATGATCGTCAAATTGCATGCAAGGCATAATTTTAAAAGTTTAATCGCGATTTTACAATCTGAAAACTCAAACGCGTCTAAGAATGTTGTCTCTGTAAACAAACAGGAAGTTTGGAGATGTTGTTGAAGCAATTTACATGCAAGAGGTCCTTCTTCCAGAGGAACAACCGCTTTATGCGCGCCTTATTGTTCGTTTAGCTTCCTCCATTGAAGTGGTCCTTGAGGGCAGGAGCAGAGCCAAGTTCTCCATCAACGGGAAGCATGTTTGGGCGCGTAAGTTCGTGCGTAAAAGCCCCATCAGGTCGCCACCGAAATCATCTCCGCCACCCTCCCAACCTACTTCACCAAGCAAATAAAGCGTAATTATATATAAGCTTTTGCATGTGTCAAAATTTTTGCATTTGTATTGGACGGCTGTGTAATGTGTATGGCCAGTTTGGGTTATATATATATTCTTGTACTTCCATTATATGGGATTACTACCTAATCTATTATATTTAATATATATGTCTACTGTGAAAAATATTTGCGTTTTGTTAATTAATTTCTTCTTTTTATATATTGGATTACTCTTTTTCCCAAATTGATGCATAAAAATACTAGATTTTTTCAGTATAGAATATTTAAAAATGAGCATAAACCTCGTTTAATTCCCGATCTTTTCTATTGCAATTATATATGATCATGATCTTTTAATTTTTTGTGAGATTTTCAATGACACTTTTCCTTTATGTATATTTTGCGCGCAAGAAGAAACAATGCCGAAGGGGAGATGATTCCTCGGACTTTGAAATTTGTGCATAATTTAAGATGGAATCAAGGGAATATGTGCATGGATTTTGGTTCATTATGTATATACAATTAAAGCTTATATAAAAAGGTTTCAGTAATATTTTTTAGACATATATATTCGATCAAAACTTAATTCACGAAAAGAAAGTCGAGAAACATATATATAAAAGCAAGAATTCAAGTTTACTTCCGAACAATGATAGGATATATATATTCCCAAACTTCAAAAATTCACAAATTTTGATCTCTATAAGCCCCTTTCAGTCACCTCCCATCATAAGGTTTTTTCCTTCACTCAAACGACGTCTAATAAGTCAGATGTCTTTTATATCTTTGAAATTTTTTTAAAAAATATAAATATACACTTCATTAAAAAAATTCCAAAAATTTACAGGAAAAAAAAAAAAAAAAGATATATACCCACGCCGTTGCCTTGAGGGTTTTTTTTTTTTTTTTTTTTAAAAAAATAGCTCATAAACTGAAGTATTTTGGTTATTTTTGCTTATTCTATTAGGATTAATTAACAAAAAATTTAAGAATGAAGTGATTGAAAGAGACTGATACATCAGATACTAACACTACAAAAAACTTAATTTTTAGTCACTTGTAGTTAGTCATGTGTAACCACGTGCAGTTAGTGGTAATTTAAGGAGACATTGAAAAAGCCGTATGTAGTGGCCGGTAGTTTACAGGGTATAAAGTCAAGATTCTCCTTGTATTTTTTATGTCTTCATACACAGAAACTAGAAATGAACAACATCAAGAGGAATAGGATAAAGAAAATACACCAAGTTTTGTAAACACTTCCAATAAATTATTATCAAATTGATAAGAAACCTCCTGACTCCCACCTAGATTAACCAACTTATAAGATCGACCTTGATCTCAGTGAGCCAGCCCCGATGGCCCATCATCGTGGTCCTTAACATGTTGGTACTTGAACTTCTTGGTACAGTCTAGAAAGTACCCAAAATTCACGGCTCCTATCACTGCCATCATCCAAAACAAATTATCCACTCTCCCGTCGTTGATATTGTCCGGCAACCATCCTATCGTTCTATCTATCAAATCTGTGATCTCTATGCTTGGATAAAGCCCAATTCCGATCAACAACGACACCATAGCCGTGGACGTGCTTTTCAGGGACTTTGGAAACTCTTGATAACACAGTGCAACGACTGTTCCTGGGAAATGGAATCCCTCACCAATGCCCATAACGACTAGCGGCAGCATGAGCCACAAGGCAGACATGGGCACAACCAAGCCGCGCACCCGACTGGCCCATGAGTTGATGGGTTCGGACCACGTGGAGTCGTCTAGTTTCGATTAGGGCAGACCCCGCCAAGGCAAGGATGTTGATGACGTGGCCAATTCCGATACGGTGGAGGGGTGTGAAGGGTCTGCGGGTCAGATTTTGCCATTTAGGGAGGAGGAAATTGTCGACGGTGAAGATTGAGATGGTCGTAGCTAAGAGGTTGAAGGCAAGGAAGGAGGAAGCTGGGATTTTGAAACGGGACCGAGGTGGCGGTCCATTGTTAGGGCTTGGAGAATTGTGGGGCCGATGAAAATACCTGCTGTAGTGCATAAGCAAATTAATGCCTGTAGACCATATTGGAAGGATTCTAATTAGTTTTTGAGAAATGCTAGGGATACTTACAAATTCTTACAAAAAAAAGTAAACATACTAACATAGCATGCATGTGGCATTTTATTAACTAAAAAAATTAAACACCTAGTATAATATTCCACGTCCACACTAAATCCAAGTGGAAGGTTGGATTCCACAAACTGACTTGCCCGTCCATGGCTTTCATTCCCAAAGGCCATGCACGGCTGGTGATGGGAGGTTGGGATAGATGGACGATTGGGGAGAAGGGAGAGATCCCGGGAGAGGACGGCGTGTGGGCAGCCCATGGTCGAGGTCGAGAGTTTTTGGCTTCCACCAAACCCACGCCGGTGTGCGTTGGTTTGGTTCGTCCAACCGGAAACCTAGATTCGGCTGGAAACTCACCTTTAAATTTGGAACGTCACTCATCCGGCCGTCCATCTGTCCTGATCTCAAAACGTCACAGATCCGGCCCACACTCAGGAGGATTGAGGAGATCCAAATCTCAAATGATCATTGATCCAAATCTCAATGATTACCTAGATTCGGCCGGTGTGGGTTACAAAAACCAAGATCCGGCTGGTTTGGTTGGTCCGGCCAATCGGCCGACGACTGGAGCTCTGAAACAGGCCATGGAAGTGGACGGCCGGCGACTCGAGGGGAGAAGGGAATTTTTGTATTTTAACATTTATTCTATGTAAAACGCCACGTTAGTTTGTAAACTTCCTTTTGTAAAGGTTTGTAAGTACCCTTAGCGTTTCTCTTAGTTTTTGGAGGTCTTCCACTTCTTCCACGGCACATAGCCTCCATGATCTTGCATACGAGCCGTCTAGTTGCATGTCACCTTCAGTTTTCAGTGCTGCATGATTCAAGAATCTGCATGGAAAGTGGAGCAAGCACTAGCTAATTAAGACGTTCCACAAACAATATAATAGCTGCATGTCCAGTAAAATTAAGGAAAAGTAAAAACCACTATTCTAATTAATATGGATATAATGGTAGGGATGTTGGATAGAACCCATCATGACGTGGAAGTTATTTCTACATTTCATGTGGCATATATGACATGTTTTAAGTGGTTTTTGATGTTAGCTATTTGAAAAAATAAAAGAAAAATCACTTAAAACATATCATGTTAACCAATGTAAAATAGGTGTGAAAAGTAGCATTAAGGCATCACTTTCTTGATTTCAGTATTACGAGTGCAAAAAATCTCAAGTCTTCACCTTTCCGCTTCAACAAATGTTCTTGGTAATTAATGAACTACTCTATCTTATCCTATTAATTGAAGTTGAGCATACAAAGTTGACGAATCTTGGGCGCCATTTAAATTGACAACCCAATTCTAATCTGTTTTTTTTTTTTTTTTTGTTGGATGAGTAAGCTTCGTTAAACCAACAAACGAAAAAACACACCAGATTTAACTGGTACTCATCTACACAAACAACAACCAAACTCCCTACTACTTGCAATTGATCACCTCAAAATATCACCATTAATTACAAAGCCAACTCATCTTTTTGTTTTATTGCATCTAACTAATGGTGTACATTGAATCACGCCATTTAAAAGTTTTATATGATTTGCCAATATATATATGCACTATTATATCTGTAAAATTTAATATGAATCATAAAGTAGAAAGAACCTGGATCCTTTTATAATAGATGTTGATGGGGACCATATTAATTGCTAATATTATATCTTGATAAGGTGAAATGAAAAGGACGTGGATCCTTTTATAATAGATGTTGATGGGGGACGATATTAAATTTTAATTGCTAGTATGTATTAAATCTTGGTTGGTTCTAATAATTACTAAACCATGCACCTACGCCTATGATATTTGATCTTTTAATTTGCTTCATACTAATTTGTATTTGTATTTTTTTATTTTTTATCGTGGGGAGGGGTTGCTTCAAACTAAACACTACTGACTGTTCTTAGCAAAGGAGAAAAAAAGAGAGGAAGTTGATCGAAGAGTGAAACCTACGCAAAGAAGCAACAAGCTTATACTAGCTAGCAAGCTAGTAGCTTAATAATATCTAATTATGTCTTATTATAATCTTGTCATGATAAGAAAGGTTTTGAGCCTGTTTGAATAAGTTTTCTAAAAATATTCTGTGTTTTGATTTTTTTGAAAAATATTTTCAAAAGTAACAAAAATTGAAAAGTGTTTTGTTTTCAAAGACTAATATATATCACGTTCAACTCATGTCCAAATATTATAATGTTTACGTGCATTGCATTGATCCTTAGTTTTTTTGCACTCAATTATAGTATAAATTAATAAGTGCAAATCCAAAACAGTGATTTAGTTAAATTAATTACCAAAAACAAACATATGAATTTTCATCAATTTTCAAATTGCTGTTAGAATTCAGATATTAAATGTGAAAGAATCTCTATGGAACTCACATACCCAAAAACAAGTAGGCGGGTTGCTCGAGACTTGCTCAGATAAGTGAATTTTATAAGAAATCTCTCATATATATATATTTACTACACCAATTACTAGCAATTTAGATAACAAAATTTTCAGAAATAGTACTATATATAACTCATACCTGAAACTTTTAGTTGGTGAACTGTCTTCCATTTTTAACATCCCGGTGGTGCCAAAATAATAATCCCGGCTTCCAGAAGCTCTCAAAATTTTCCTCTTCCTGATTGCTGTAACCATGACACCAGCTATGCTCGTGAAAGGGCTTCCCTTTGGCTTAACTCGGCGATAGAATCGCTTCCCCATGCAATACAAGCACAACTAAGCCAATGGCATTTGCAATGGCACGTATTCCAAACCCTAATCCCCAGCCCACGTTGTCCTGAACATATACAATGGCAGTGAAGCTGACGACATTAGCAATGTACAAGGTGAAGTAATACCAGCTGAAGAAAGCGCCCTGATCTTTGGTGATCTTGTCAAATTGTTCAGCTCCCATTAGCGCAATTGTGAAGCGTGTGCCTCCAATTTATATTAATATTTTTATGTTGTGAATAAAATTTAATTTTTTAAAATTAATATGATTGAATAAAAATATAAAAAATATTTGTAATTTTCCGTACGCGCCAAACACCGAAAAATAATTTCAATGAAAAATATATATATATATATATTTTTTTTTTCTGAAAAATGACTTTTCTGAAAATATTTTACGACGGAAACTATTTTACACCAAAACAAACGGAACATAAGTCAAAATTGTGATCATAAAGTGATCATGACCATCACTTTCAAAAGATTATGTAGCGAGTATATATAATTACATGAGAAAAGACTCTTGTACAACAGTTGTGTAACTGTTGTGCGGGTTTATAGACACATGAAGTGAGACCCATACGGTGCGACGTGCACCAATCAGCTCTCATATTACATATACTATTCAACACCACTGTATTATTTTTTCCTTAATAAAATACATAAATATATATAGTGCAATTATCACTAGGCCATAAAAAGATTTTGTGGTTGAAGCAGCTTAAAAGTTTCCAATTTGGCTTAGAAAAAAAAAAGTTGAAAACATTACCAAAAAGAAAAAAGATATAAAGAAAAAGATCATTACCAGTAAGGAAACAAAGGCAAAGGTGGTAACAACAGGGAAGGGGCCGAAGAAAGAGTCGGCAATGATTGCACCGACGACAGGAAAGAGACCGCCGCAAGTGAGTGAAATGTTGTATATTTTTGTAGCAGCTATTCTTTTCACGTTAAAGTCTGTCATTAGAAATACTATTAGATTCGCCGCCCACCCACCGGTTGCTATGGACAAACCCATCACGCTTCCTGCTCAAAGTGAGCTAATTTGCTATTTAGACCCACACAAAATGGAGGTGAATTTTGTTTTTAATAGTAGTAAAAAGTGATTGATGTGATGTAAAATAAAATAAATTTGTATAAAAAAATGAAAAAAAAAAAAACAAATTATTTTGTATTTGTATTTTTGGTTGAATAGTAATAAAAGCTTAGTGAAAAAACAATGACTTGATTAAACAAAACTGAAAAAAATAACAAACGTACATAAAAGTTTTGACACGACAAAAACACTCATAAAAAAACTGAGGGAGTGCCCTCACTAAGAGCCATGATTTCCCATATTAAATTAATAAATTCCATAATGTTGCACCTACTGCTTGACCTTCCTTTCCCGTTTTTACGACAGCACTGACAACATCGATCCTCCTTTTGATCCCTTGTTGCCTGCTTGGTATTCTAATCCTAGGGTTGGGGTTCATCGATCCACCTCATCACATGGGGGCTTTACAAGTTTTGCCTCCTGATCATGTCAGTGGAGGAGGAGGGCCTTCGGAGATTTTGCAGGGTTTTGATCCTTATGATCTTTCGGTTCAGCGGCATATTTTGAATATTGAAATCGGTGAGGTTTTGAGCCGGCTGAAGTTGAGCGCTGGTGATCATGATCAGGAAGAGAAAGAAGTCCCGCCAGATGATAGGACTATTTTCTTGAAATTCTCCAAAGGGTACCCCATCTCACAAAATGGAGTAATACTATTCGGCACACTTTCATCTCATCATAGTCCGACTTTCGTGCCCACATGGCACATGCTTTTAAATCACGCCTAGTCCAAAACACGCATGGTTTCCCATCTCCCTCTCTCTCTCTCTCTCTCTCTCACTCCGGCCGGTCGTCCTTACCGGTATCGGTAAGATCTAGACCAACCCCTCTCTCTATTTCTAGTGATTTCTGCTCCCCCCATCGATTTCTCTCTCCCCCTACATTTGGAATTTTTATTTTATTTTCCAACATGCTCTCCCTTCACCAGTTGAAAAATTTTGGGTAGCAGTGGGCTGAGGATTTTGGGTTGGGATGGAGAGTTTGAAAAATTTGGTGAAAATGTTTTTAGAAAAGGGAATAACCTGTAGGAGACGTGCAACAATGCGTGTTTGAGAAGCTTTCATATATTTTCTTTTAAAACATGTGCCACGTGGGCATGAAAGTCGGACTATGACGAAATAAAAGGGTGCCGGATAGCACTATAAGCACTACTCCACAAAATGAACTCAAAAGACTTCTTCACTAGGTATTTACCAAATTAGGCATATTCAAAACTTAATTCACGAAAAGAAAGTTGAGAAACGGATATATTTAAGCAAGAATTCAAGTTTACTTCCAAACAAAGCTAGGATATTCCCGAACTTATAGTTTATAAACTGAAGTATTTTGGTTATTTTTGCTTTTTATCTTAAGATTTAACAAAAAAATCATAACGAAGAAGATGATTGAAATAGACTGATACATTGGATATATACCTGCATTGTAACTTTTAAAGTTAGAGGAGACATTGAAAAAGCCGTATGTGGTGGTAGTTTAAAGGGTAAATGAAGATTTACCTTGTATTTTTTTATTTCTTCATACATAGAAAATAGAAGGGAACAACTTCAAAAGGACTAGGAGAAAGAAAATACACTAGGTTTTGTAAACACTTTGCATTAAATTATTATCAAATATTTGATAAGAAACCTCCTGATCGGACTCCCACCTAGATTAACCAATTTATAAAAGCCTGGTCTCAGTGAGCCAGCCCCGAAGGCCCATCATCATGGTCCTCAACATGTTGGTACTTGAACATCTTGGCACAACCTAGAAAGTACCCAAAATTCAAAGCTCCAATCACTACCATCACCCAAAACACATTATCTACTCTCCCATCGTTGATATTGTCTGGCAACCATCCTGTTGTTCTATCTATCAAATCTGTAATTGCTGTGCTTAGATAAAGCCCAATTCCAATCAACAATGACACCATCGCCGTGGACGTGCTTTTTAGCGACTTTGGAAACTCTTGATAATACAGTGCAACTGTTCCTGGGAAATGGAATCCCTCACCAATGCCCATAACGGCTAGCGGCAACACGAGCCACAGAGCTGACATGGGCACAACCATGCCGCCCGGCTCGCCCATGAGTTGATGGGTTCGGACCACATGGAGTCGTCTAGTTTCGATTAGGGCGGACCCCACCATGGCAAGGATGTTGACGACGTGGCCAATTCCGATACGCTGGAGGGGTGTCAAATGTTTGCGGGTCAGATTTTGCCATGTAGGGAGGAGGAAATTGTCGATGGTAAAGATTGAGATGGTTGTAGCTAAGAGGTTGAATACTAGGAAGGAGGAAGCTGGAATTTTGAAGTGGGGGCCGAGGTGGCGGTCCATTGTTAGGGCTTGGAGGATTGTGAGGCTGGTGAAAATACCTATTGCAGTGCCCAAGTAAATGCCAGTAGACCATATTGGAAGGATTCTAATTAGTTTTTTGAGGTCTTCCACTTCTTCCACGGCACATAGCCTCCATGATCTTGCATACGAGCCGTCTAGTTGCCTATCACCTTCAGTTTTTAGTGCTGCACGATTCAAGAATCTGCATGGAAAGTGAAGCAAACACTTAAAAGAAAACTATTTAAAACACATCACCTATATAAAATAGGCAGTATTACTCTTATATATTCTATTAATGACAAAAATTTCCTACAAGCCTACAACCTACATATAAAATTGACATGTATTTTTTAAACATGTGAGAAGCACATATTTTTTTATTAAATGATATGCCAATATATACATGCATGTATAATTATATCTGAAAATCTAATACGAATCATAAAATGAAAAGAACCTTGATCCTTTTATAATGGTTGTTGATGGGATGATATTAAATATTAATTGCTAATATTATATCTTGATTGAGTGAAATGGAGAGGACCGGATCCTTTTATATATAATAGATGTTGATGCGGACGATATTAAATTTTAATTGCTAATATTATATATTGGTTGGTTGTAATAATTATTAATTAATTAAACCGGTCACCTACTCCTATCATGTTGATCTTTTGCTTCTTACTAATTTGTATTTTTTTTTTATTGTAGGGAGGGGTTGCTTCAAACTAAATACTGTCCAATAAGTCATACGTACTGATCGAGGCTACACTCATCATCATGGCCCCGCAATATATATATATATATATGTTCAACTCATCATGTCCAAACATAATAATTTTTACGTGCATTTCATTGATCCTTAGTTTTTTGCACTCAATTATAGTATAAATGAATAAGTGCAAATCCAAAACAGTGATTTAGTTAAATTAATTACCAAAGACAAATTTATGAATCGTCATCAATTTACTGTCACAATTCAGATAGTAAATGTGAGAGAATATCTCTATGGAACTCACGTGCCCCAAAATATGTAGGTGGGCTACTCAAGACCTGCTCGGATAGATGAATCTCATAATAAGCACTCTCTCATATATATATATATATTTACTACACGAATTGCTAGCATGCAATTTGGATAACAAATATTTCAGAAATAGTACTATAACTCATACCTGAAACTTTTAGTTGGTGAACCGTCTTCCCTTTTTAACATCCCGGTGGTGCCAAAATAATAATCATGGCTTCCAGAAGCTGTCAAAATTTTCCTCTTCCTGATTGCTGCAACCATGACACGAGCTATGCTCGTGAAAGGGCTTCCCTTTGGCTTAACTCGGAGATAGAATTGTTTCCCCAATACAAGCACGGCTAAGCCGATGGCATTTGCAATGGCACATATTCCAAACCCTAACCCCCAGCCCACGTTGTCTTGAACATATATGATGGCGGTGAAGCTGACAACATTAGCAATGTACAAGGTGAAGTAATACCAGCTGAAGAAAGTGCCCTGGTCTTTGGTCTTGTCAAATTGTTCAGCTCCCATCGTCGCAATTGTGAAGCGCGTGCCTCCAAGCCCTAGTGAAGCCAACGTTAAGTTCACATAGAGGACTGCATATTGAAGATTTGACGGGGTTTCACAGGTGAGTGAGCCAATTGCACATCGTGGTGGCCTCAATGAATGTATTGTAGCCGTTAGGGTCAGCATGATCATACCCTGAATTCCTCACAAAGGAAATATATAGAATGAAAAGAAATGCTTTTAATTTCATCTATATACATATAAAATTTGTTGTAAGGATAAAGTTCGATTCTAAATTAGATTTCTTAAGTTTTTAGAACAAGTGATAATTTAATATTGTATTAGAACGAGAGGTCATGAATTCAAACCTTGACTCCGCAATCTAGCTACCCGATATTTTAGTTAAATATTTTACGTGTTGGGTTTCACTTGTTAAAGGAGAGTTTGAGCCCACATGTACGTAAAGGAAAGTGTTAGAACATTAATTAAATGATTAAATTCATTAATTCTAATCACCTTAAACTTTTGGAATAAATTATGATTTAACATGATTGATGACAATTCTTTCGACACAATCTATTAAATTGATATGTGTTTAAAATACGTGTAATCGATCTTTACATGAATTTATAATTAGTTAGAATGAGAAAAGTCTCTCAAATTAGACTAAAAAAATTCCTTTAATGTAATTCAAAATAGATATGATATTCAGGTGCATTTTTAGTTCTCCAAGCACATTCATGTTAGAATGATGAAGCAGCATAAATTAAGCACATCTAGCTATCTGAAACAACCATTTCCCATCAATTTGAAATTGTATTCCTAGCACGTTATTTCATGAAGTCCCATCATTCATTGATCCATTGAAAATGTATCCCTAGCCTTAATTCATGAAGTCCTATCCTTAGGCACCATTAAGAGATTTTCGGTAATTAATTCGACAGTAAATTGTTAGTAATAATTAATTTGTTGAAGGAGCCTCCATGCATAATTATGATAATTATGAGAAAGTGATGATGGACTTTCAAAAGAGTCTGTAGCGACTATATATATATATATATATATTACATATACAATAACACCAGTACTGTATTACTTTTTGCTTAATAAATTACATAAATATATCAATAGTGCGATTATCACGAGGCCAAAAAAAGATTTTGTGGTTGAAGCAGCTCAAAAGTAAATTTCCACCGACCATTAGTTTAATTAATTAAGTTGAAAACATTACTGGAAAGAAAAAAGAAAAAGATAATTACCAGTAAGGAAACAAAGGCAAAAGTGCTAACAACAGGGAAGGAGCCGAAGAAAGAGTCGGCAATGATTGCACCAGCGACAGGAAAGAGACTGCTGCAAGCAAGGACAACGTTGTATATTTTTGTAGCGGCTATACTTTTCACGTTAAACTCTGTCATTAAAAATACTATCAGATTCGCCGCCCACCCACCGGCGGCTATGGACAAACCCATCACGCTTCCTGCTCAAAACAGTGCATTCACGCACGTTACTATTTAGAGTTAGACCAACCCAAAATGGAGGAGAAAGAGCTTAAGTTACAGCACCGAGCGAGAGAGAGAGAGAGAGAGAGAGAGAGAAACCTGTAATGAAGGGGAAGGTAATCCACCCTCCTCGTTTAGATTCCTTAGATGCATGTGGACCTTCTTCTCTGGGTGTAGTCTGCGTAGAAAGCTTCCCTTCAACGTGCTGCATTTCCATGGCTTCCACTCTCTCTCTCTCTCTCTCTCTCTCTCACACACACACACACGCCCTTCAACGTGCTGCATTTCCATGGCTTCCTCTCTCTCTCTCTCTCTCGGTCCTCATATATAAACACAAACACGCGCGCGCCTACGTACACCCATCAACATCCGCATTATTTATAATCGCGTACATTTTAAGAAACAGAAAGGGACAAAAATAAGAAACTTACATAAAAGAAAGCCGAAGATACGATACATTTATAATTTTGTACGACTCTTGTACAAGTCTAATAAAATTTTTTAAAATTTGTATAATTTACATGTAGAAAAACAGATCTAATGGTTAATTTGAAAAAAAAATTGTTAAAATTGTACAAAAATTATATATATATATATATATATATATAACTGAGAAGGGACTGATAAAAGTTTTGACATGACAAAAACACTCATAAATATAAGAGACACGTATCTATCCCTTAATCATTTTGTATCCAATCCATGTAGAACTCAAATTTTAAATTCATTATTAAATTTGTGAGGTCTAATTAATTTGATAATAAATTTGAAAAAAATAAAGATTTTTTTTTTCAAATTAAATTGGAGAAAATTTTTCTAACCCAATTTATAAAAATATCATGCGTTTTAATTTTTTGCATATAAGAAACACATATCTCTTTTAATTGGAAGGATAATATTGAAAGGCCGCATGTATTTTTAATAAAATTTCTTTCAATTTTATCCTTGCAATTTACAAAAAAAAAAAAAAAAAAAAAAAAAAAAAAAAAAAAAAAAATTGTTTCTCACATGCAAAAAGACACATGATACTCTTATAGACCGAATAAGAAGAGTTAGGCCAATCCATTTTAGAAGAAAATTATGTCCATGTAAAAATAATTAAGATGAATAAAAAATAAATAAGATCGAGATGAATTTGTATCATTAATTCCCCTTAAAGAAAATGAGGAAGTGCCCCCACTGGCAGCCATGATTTCCGATATTGAATTAATAAATTCCCCCATGCTGCACCTACTGCTTGACCTTCTTTTCCCTTTTTTTTTTTTTTTTTAGGTAAAGTACTGGTGAATCCTATTCTTCAAGCTAGGACAAAATCCTGGTGCGGATTGGAGGCAATGAAATGTAGGTGGAGATCAGATTCATGGGCCCTTTCTCAATTATCTGTTCGTGTAACATTTAATGGAGTTGGATGTCATTCCCACTCTCGATCTGTCCCCTCTTTGTGGCTCGGTTTGGACTTCAAAGTAAGTCTATGGCACCAAAAATGGCTCCCCTAATCTATTACTGATTTATTTCATTTTTCCTACCTATGACTTCGTCGGCTAGGAATTTGTGAACTTTTGAAGTTGAGAAATGCTGTAATTCTCAAAAAGTTTCTCTAAGAATGAATATATTGGTTCTCAAGTAATGTGACACGTACATTTTCAAAACAAAATATTATAATATGGTGACGTACACATCACTTAAGAATCAATTTTTGGAGAAAAAAAATGAAAAATATAGCATTTCTCAAACAAGTACTTAGTTTTGTTACTTTCAAAGGTAAATTTATTTGGTTTTTAACGCAACATATACACCGTTAGGTTCGTAAAATCTAATATTAACTATAAAATAGATCATCTCCATTCTTATTCAACTTGAAAAATGGTGATCAACAAGAGTACTAGACTTTTGGCATGTTACAGTACTTAAAAAAACCAAAAAAAATGCCGATAAATATTTCACATTTCCAACACTTCCTAGTTTTCGACGCAAACTAATTAGGTGATTTACCCGTTGCCTTTAAAAGGGACAAAGAGACGGAAATTACCATTTATATCGGCATTTATTTTGGTTGTAGGAAAAATATAAGCCGATAAAAGCCCTATTTTTAGTAGCTAGTGGTTGGATGTTTGGAAATCTTTGATTACATTCAAAATCTTGCAAGAAACTGTCTAGAAAAGGGAACAACTTTTCAAAAGGACCAGGAGAAAGAAAATACACTAGGTTTTGTAAACACTTGCATTAAATTATTATCAAATTGATAAGAAACCTCCTGATTGGACTCCCACCTAGATTAACCAACTTATAAAAGCCTGATCTCAGTGAGCCAGCCCCGAAGGCCCATCAATGCCATCATCATGGTCCTCAACATGTTGGTACTTGAACATCTTGGCACAACCTAAAAAGTACCCAAAATTCAAAGCTCCTATCACTACCACCACCCAAAGCACATTATCCACTCTCCCATCGTTGATATTGTCTGGCAACCATCCCGTCGTTCTATCTATCAAATCAGTGATCGCTGTGCTTAGATAAAGCCCAATTCCGATCAACAACGACACTATCGCCGTGGACGTGCTTTTTAGCGACTTTGGAAACTCTTGATAATACAGTGCAACTGTTCCTGGAAAATGGAATCCCTCACCAATGCCCACAACGGCTAGCGGCAGCACGAGCCACAAAGCTGACATGGGCACAACCAAGCCGCTCGGCTGACCCATGAGTTGATGGGTTCGGACCACGTGGAGTCGTCTAGTTTCGATTAGGGCGGACCCCACCATGCCAAGGATGTTGATGAAGTGGCCAATTCCGATACGCTGGAGGGGTGTCAAATGTTTGCGGGTCAGATTTTGCCATGTATGGAGGAGGAAATTGTCGATGGTGAAGATTGAGATGGTTGTAGCTAAGAGGTTGAATACTAGGAAGGAGGAAGCTGGGATTTTGAAGTGGGGGCCGAGGTGGCGGTCCATTGTTAGGGCTTGGAGGATTGTGAGGCTGTTGAAAATACCTATTGTAGTGCTCAAGCAAATGCCAGTAGACCATATTGGAAGGATTCTGATTAGTTTTTTGAGGTCTTCCACTTCTTCCACGGCACATAGCCTCCATGATCTTGCATACGAGCCGTCTAGTTGCCGGTCACCTTCAGTTTTCAGTGCTGCATGATTCAAGAATCTGCATGGAAAGTGGAGCAAGCACTTAAGAAATACCATTTAAAACACATCACTGATATAAAATGAGCGTGAAAAGTAGCATTACTCTTATTCTATTAATTGAAGTTGAGCATACAAAATTGAAGAATCTTGGCCATTTAAATTGACAACCCAGTCCCATCTTTTTAATTTTATTTATTTTTGGATGAATAAGCTTCATATTTAAACCAACAAACGAAAAAACACCAAAGATTTAACTAGTACGTACTCATATCTACGCAAACAGCAAACAAACTACCTATTACTTACAATTCATCTCAAAATTTCACAATAACAAAATCAACTCATATTTTTAGGGCACATAAATCATGTGCAATGAAAGACGATTTTATGGCACATATATATGTGCTAGGAAACGTGCAAGAAATTAAATTTGCTGGCACATAAATCATGTGCCATGAAACACAGTTTGCTAACAATATTTCTGTGCGAAAATTATGTTGCCTGGCACATATATGTGCAAGAAAACTAATTTTAATGACACATAAGTTATATGTCAGGAAATTTTCCTATCATATAAGTTGTGTCAAGAAACAAACTTTCTCAACTACAATGCTAAGACGTTAGAAATAGGTGAGGAATTAAAGATTAGAAATGGTTTCTTGACATTTAATACCTACTTCTTGACACATAATAAATGCCAAGATCGAGAGGCATTTTTTTTTTTGTAGTGCACAAGTCACTAGCCATTGCTTCAATATATATATATATATATATAGTAAACCAAGACGCACAATATATAGTATATTTAGAAATATATAATTATAGTGCAAATAATTTATAAGTAACATTATATATATATATCCATCGCGGGGCCATGATGATGAGTGTGGCCTCGGTATTTATGACATATTGGACAGTATTTAGTTTGAAGCAACCCCTCCCTACAATATAAAAATAAAAAAAAAAATAAAAAAATAAAACAAATTAGTATGAAGCAGAAGATCGATCAATTATATATAAAAGGATCCGGTCCTCTCCATTTCACTCAATCAAGATATAATATTAGCAATTAATATTTAATATCATCCTGTGAACAACTATTAATTATAAAAGGATCAAGGTTCTTTTCATTTCTTGATTCATATTAGATTTTACAGATATAATACATGTATATATTAGCCCATCATTTATATTTTTTTAATGGCATGACACAATATACGTACACTAGCTTATTAATTTTCTCATTTGACCACCGGAAAATCTTGGAGATTATAATATCTTATCATGCATCGAGAGAAAGGTTTTGAGCCTGTTTGATTAAGTTTTCCAAAAATATTCTGTATTTATTTTTTGAGAAATATTCTGTATATATATATATATCTGTGTGTGTATCATGTTCAAGTACTCATCATGTCCAAACATAATAATTTTTACGTACATTGCATTGATCCTTAGTTTTTTGCACTCAATTATTGTATAAATGAATAAGTGCAAATCAAAAACAGTGATTTAGTTAAATTAATTACCAAAAACAAACATATGGATATTTATCAATTTGCCGTCACAATTCAAATAAGAAATATGAGAAAATCTCTATGGAACTCCATGCCAAAAAACAAGTAGGCGAGCCGCTTGAGACCTGCTCGAATATGTAAATCCCATAAGAAATCTCTGATCTCATATATATATATATATATATATACTACACAGATTGTTAGCAATTTGAATAACAAAATTTTTAAAGATATTATTATAACTCATACCTGAAACTTTTAGTTGGCGAACGGTCTTCCATTTTTAACATCCCGGTGGTGCCAAAATAATAATCATGGCTTCCAGAAGCTGTCAAAATTTTCCTCTTCTTAATTGCTGCAACCATGACACGAGCTATGCTCGTGAAAGGGCTTCCCTTTGGCTTAACTCGGAGAAAGAATTGCTTCCCCAATACAAGCACGGCTAAGCCGATGGCATTTGCAATGGCACATATTCCAAACCCTAACCCCCAGCCTACGTTGTCTTGAACATATATGATGGCGGTGAAGCTGACGACATTAGCAATGTACAAGGTGAAGTAATACCAGCTAAAGAAAGTGCCCTGGTCTTTGGTTTTGTCAAATTGTTCGGCTCCCATCGTCGCAATTGTGAAGCGCGTGCCTCCAAGCCCTAGTGAAGCCAGCGTTAAGTTTATATAGAGGACTGCATATTGAAGATTTGACGGGGTTTCACACGTGAGTGAGCCAATTGCACATTGTGGTGGCCTCAAGGAATGTATTGTAGCCGTTAGGGTCATCATGATCATACCCTGAATTCCTCACAAAGGAAATATATAGAATGAAAAGAAATGCTTTTAATTTCATCTATATATATATATATATATATATATATATATATATATATAGAGAGAGAGAGAGAGAGAGAGAGAGAGAGAGAGAGGGATAAAGTTCAATTCTAAATTAGTTTTGTTAAATTTTTAGAACAAGTGATGATTTAATTTTGTATTAGAACAAGAAGTCATGAGTTCGAACCTTGACTCCACAATCTACTCCATATTTTAGTTAAATATTTCACGTGTTGGACTTCACTTGTTAAGAGGCACTACAAAAAAAAAAAAAAAAAAAGCAAATTCTGGACGGTTTAAAATTGTCCAAAAATGCAGAAAAACCGTCTGGAATCAATTCCAGACGGTTTAAAACCGTCCAGGAAAATGCGTCGCTAATTATGGTTCGGGACGGTTTGGGTTAAACCGTCCGCAATTCTAGACGGTTTTGCCCAAAATCGTCCAAAATTTGTCTTCTCTCTTCTTCTTTTTTTTTTCTAAATTTTTTAAATCATAATTATAATTATTATTTTAATATAATTATTATTCTTATTTTTATGTCCGGTGGTCAGATCGAGCTTCGTCTACCAGCGTAAATCAGCTCTGGTTCTATCAAAAATCCATCAGAGAGACGGGCTTCTTCAATCATTGCCGGTCTCCTTCGGGTTCCACCGGAAATCAACGGTAGATCCGGTCACCGGGATTCAAAAAATCATTCACAAATCAAACCCAAGAATCACAATCCAAACCCAAAACAGAGGAAAAATCCTTCACAAATCAAACAATCCTTCACAATCCAAACCCAATACAAACACAAAATGTAAATCTAACCTAAGAATTTTACTTACCCAAAAAAAAAAATCAAACATTCATCCGATGGTTTGAAAGAGAATGGTGTCGAGGAGGCCGAAGGGGGGGAGAGAAAGAGAGAGGAAGAGAGAACCGGCCAGAAATCCATGTATTCCAGCCGGATCTGTCTCTGTATCCCGACTAAGATCTGGCCAGCCGTGGGTTTCAGCTTGATCCGGCCGGATATCTGACCTTCCTCTTCAGATCCGACCTCAGCAACGTCACCGACTCCGGCCGTGTCCAGATCCTGTTGTCCCGTTCCCATCGCCCGTCTCAGTCGCTGGTCGGAGAGAGAAGAAGAAGAACGAGAGGGAGAGGGAGAGATGAGGTCGGACTCGAGAGAGAGATTTTTTTTTTAGCCCACACGTGAGGGGAAGTGTTAGAATATTAATTAAATTATTAAATTCATTCATTCCTATCACTTTAAACTTTTGGAATAAATTATGATTTAACATGATTGATGACAATTCTTTTGACACAATCTATTAAATTGATTTGTTTAAAATACGTGTAATTTTTACATGAATTTATAATTTGCAAGGATGGGAAAAGTTTTCTCTCAAATTAGACTAAAAAAAAAATTCCTTTAATGCAGCTCAAAATATATATGATATTTAGGTGTATTTTTAGATCTCCAGACACATTAATGGCGCCGTTTGGCAAATCATTTTAATTTTTCTAAGAAAGTCAAACTAAAAATATTTATAATTTTTATATCGATCACATTAATAAATTTTTTATTACTATTTTACCCAAAAAAAAATATATTAAAAAAATATAACTTTTTTACCTTTTCTTAAAATAAATTCAAAATTTTTTATTCTTTAAATCATATTAAAAACTTCTTATTACTATTCAAACAAAAAATTTTCTACACAATCGTTTACCAATCTTACCCGTCATGTTAGAATGATGAAGCAGCCCAAATTAAGCACATCTAGCTATATGAAGCAACCATTTGCCATCAATTTGAAATTGTATTAATTAATCCTAGCACGTTATTTGTTGAAGTCCCATCATTCATTGATCCATTGAAAATGTATACCTGCTAGTGCATGCGTTAATTCATGAAGTCCCATCCTTACGCAGTACTTTTAAGAGATTTTCGGTAATTAATTCGGCAATAAATTGTTAAGTAATTTATACAGTAATTATGAAGGAGCCTAGCCTCCATAATTATGAGAAAGTGATGATGGACTTTCAAAAGAGTCTGTAGCGACTATATATTACATGTACAAATACAATAACACCAGTAAGTACTGTATTACTTTTCGCTTAATAAATTACATAAATATATATATATATATATAGTGTGCGATTATCACGAGGCCATAAAAAGATTTTGTGGTTGAAGCAGCTCAAAAGTGAATTTCCATTTCCCACCGACGACTATTAGTTTAATTAAGTAAGTTGAAAACGATTGGTGTAGAATCGTTTAAGAACTTCTGGAATTGGGTAGAAAAGCTCTTTTGCCGGGATACTCCGCTATCCTCCGCTCTGCAAGCCGTCGATTTTTTGTTACGACTTTTTTTTTTATTTTTTTTGCTTTTACAAGCTTTTAATTTCTGTTGTAGGGTTTTGGTATATGTGGGAGACTATTTTTCTAGAGCTTTTGTGCTTATTTTAGCTGTACCTACCCTCTTCAACCCCTGCAAAGGAGCTGCCATTTCCAACGTACTCAGTGCTCGCCTCTCAACTCCTGCAAAGGAGTTGTGTCTCTTGACAGGGTGGATGGCTCCTCCTAGGGTCATGTCCCTGCCCTTCACTATTTTGGTGTTGCTCTTGCTTTATGTGGATGTATCCTTGGCTTTGTCCAGAGGAATATACGGCCGAGAAATTTTTTATTCCTTTGGAATCAAAAACATACCCATTCCCTAATGGTGTTACGAATTTTGGCACTATTTTATCAAGTTTGGGTTTATTAATTGTTGGGTTTCCTATCCCTCTTGGATTATCTTTGTTACCCTGCTCTTTGATGGATGAATGTTGTACTTACAAAAAAAAAAAAAACATTTGCAAAAGCTATAAACTCTAATAAAATGTAGGGAAAGACTTAATTTACCTTTCATAAAACAGATCTGAGTGATAGAGGGAGTAGATCTGCTCCCTCATCTTCTCTCTTTTTCCTTTCTACTCCCCACTCCTACTCTCTCACTCCCATTCAGATGGTTTTTTCTTTTATTTGTAGGTGTTCTCCGACTAAATTAGCAATTTTGGCATCTCTGCTATGCATTCGTCCATCTACTTCCGTGTTGTGTTGTGGTCGTTGCTGTTGTTTGATAGTTTTGTGTTTTTGCTTTGAATAAGAGTTTTATTTTCTTTAGACCTGCCCTCATGGGCGATCTATAGGATGAAGGTTAGTCAAGTATGAAATGTTATCTCTCACGGCCTGTATATTTTAATGTGAGTGGTTATCTCTCACGGACAATTTAAATAAATTTTTTTAGGATATTTGGTTACCCTTGTCTTAGGCCTAGTCTGTTCGAATCAAATATGCTCTTTAACTATTTTTATACATAGATTAGTGAAAGATGAAAGTCATAGATAACACTTTATTGTAAGAATTTTGTTTATATCTATGACTATGTAGTCTCATAAAGAGCATTCCTATTAGCCTCACCAAAATAGTTTTTTAGCTATTTTGGTAAGCCAATTTGATGAAAATCCTGAAAAACCACTCCCAACAACCTCACTATTTTAATCAAAAAAATTTGATGACTGAAATTATTAACCAAATTAGATGAGGCATTTTCACTCAACAACTCACTCACCAAATTTTGTTTCACCTTTCTCTCTCACATGATTAGCACACTTTTTTTTCCTTTTTTCTCTCAGTTTCTTCTCCCATCTCCCATCTCTCAAACGGTAATGTCCTTATTTCATGGATATGAATGATTTTTTGTAAAAATATTATATAGAGAAAAAATAAATAAATATGAAAAAATTATTATTTAAATGGAATAGTGAATATTGACTAGTTAAAATGGTGAAGCTGCTGGGGGAGTTTTAATAAAGTGGCTCACCAGAATAGAAAAAAATGATTTTTAGTTATTTTGGTGAGTAAAATTTGATGAGGCTACTAGGAATGCTCTAACATGTGGCTATGATTTTGCAGAGTTTTATACTTTGTAATGTAAGAACTTTATGCTCGCGATCATTGATTAATAAAATCCTCGTATCTTTCGTTTAAAAATTTTTTTTTTTTAAAAAAAAAAAAAAAAAAAAAAAAAAAAAAAAAAAAAAAAAAAAAACTGTGAGTTGAAAACATTACTGCAAAGAAAAAAGAAAAAGATTATTACCAGTAAGGAAACAAAGGCAAAGGTGGAAACAACAGGGAAGGAGCCGAAGAAAGAGTCGGCACTGATTGCACCGGCGATAGGAAAGAGACTGCTGCAAGCGAGTACAACGTTGTATATTTTTGTAGCAGCTATGCTTTTCACGTTAAACTCTGTCATTAGAAATACTATCAGATTCGCCGACCACCCACCGGCTGCTATGGACAGACCCAACACGCTTCCTGCTCAAAACAGTGCGTTCACACACGTTGCTATTTAGAGTTAGACCAACCCAAAATGAAGGAGAAAGAGCTTAAGTTACAGCACCGAGAGAGAGAGAGAGGGAGAGAAACCTGTAATGAAGGGGAAGGTAATCCACCCTCCTCGTTTAGATTCCTTAGATGCATGTGGACCTTCTTCTCTGGGTGTAGTCTGCATAGAAAGCTTCCCTTCAACGTGCTGCATTTCCATGGCTTCCACACTCTCTCTCTCTCTCCTCTCTCTCAGACACCCACATATAAACCCAAACACACACTCCTGCGTACACCCATACACACTCGCATTATTTATGATCGCGCACATTTTAAGAAGAATAATGATTCACCGCCACCTAAAGATACAACTTTTCACCATTTTGTCTATGTGACAAGGTGGTTCCCCACTACTTTTTAATTTTTTTTATTTTTTAAAAATAAATTAAGGTGAGGGACCACCTTACCACATGGACAAGATGGTGAAAAGTTGTATATTTAGGTGGTAGTGAATCATTACTCTTTTAAGAAACAGAAAAGAAAAAAAAAAAAAAAAAAAAAAAAAAAAAAAAAAAAAGGATAATTATAAAAAAGTTTCCAAACTATCGGCCCTTTTTAAAGTAGTCTCTGAACAATCAAGTGGACTAATTAGTCTAATTTGATCCCTAAACTACTAAAAAATACCAAAAAGTCTATTTTGTCGAAATATTTCTATAATATCCTTGCCCATGTCATATATTTAATTAAAACATAATAAAAATTAAAACAATTTCAAAATGAAAGAAATATTAAAAAAAAAAAAAACTAATACATATATATATATATATATAGGAGCCACCCCTTTAGGCCAAATTTTGGCAAATGGGGGTGGCCGGCTACTCCCATTTTTGCCAATAGAGGTTGCTGGCCACCCCCGGCCCTGAAGCCAAACCAGGCAGAAAATCTCAATCAGGAAGACTCTAGAGACAATTTGTTCGGCGATATTGACAAGGCCATTACCTTGCAGCCAAGGAGTTCTTGAAGAAGGGGCTTCTGAAGTCGAACCCCAAGAAGGAAGAGACCGAGCAGGTTGAGGGAATCGAAGAGTTGGAGCCAGAGGAGGTTGTGAATTATATTTGGAGGAAATTCGGTGAGCTTCAGAACTTAGAGTGGTTTCGAAGGACTCGGACGAAGATGGGTAGGCGAAGTTGAGAGACAAGGTTACTAAATTCGGTAATGGAAATCGTGGGTCGTCTTTAAATTCCTTGTTTCATATGGATTTGGAGGTTGATTCGTTCAAGAAGATGGATTCGATCTCGGGCCAGAGACCGGAGATAGCTTAGTACAAGTCCAGCGTGCTGAACATTTTCTTTGGGGATTTCTTGCACGTCGTCGTTAAGATCCACACGTCGAACCTGAAACTCCTCCTTAATTTGCCATTTGGGGGTGGCCAGCCAAAATTTGGCCCAAAAGGAGCCACCCCTTCATATTTTTTATTTTTTAGTTTTTAGATTTTTTTTAATATTTTTAATATTTCTTTGATTTTTAAATTTTTATTATTTTTTAATTGAATATATAACACGTATCAAGAGTATCATAGGAATATTTTAACAAAATAAGCATTTTTGGCACTCTTTGGTGTTTGAGAGGTCAAATTAGTACACTTCATAGTTCAGAAAGCTACATTAAAATCGACGGGTAGTTTGTGAGGCTTTTTTATAATTATTCCAAAAAATAAGAAATAGAAAAGGAAGTACATATATCATCATGTCACTAGCTAAGAAAGGGATGGACAAAAGTTTTGACACGACAAAAACGCCCATGAACAATAGACATGTTAGACATCCATCATCTAATCATTTCTTACTCAATTTTCATATAATTAAGTTTTAAATTTACCATTAGGGTCTTCCATTAAATTTGAAAAAAAAAAAAAAGATTTTCTTCAAACTAGGTTGAAGGAATTCCTTCAATTTATAAAAATGACATGTGTCCTTTTGCATTTGACAAGCACGCGATCGCACACGGCCCCGCGCGCGCACATACACACACACATACACACACACACACACACACATATATATATATATATAACTAGAAGGAAAAAGTTGGAAGAGTACATGCTTTTTTAATAAAATTTCTTTCAACTTTATCCTTACAATAAAAAATAAAAAAAAAAATAAATAATAATAATAAAAGCATGTCATTCTCACGTGCAAAAAGACATATAACATTTTTATAGATTAAATTAGAGAAAGTTCCTCCAACCTAATTTTAAAGGAAAACTATGCCCATTTGTTTTATCTGTTGTTTTTTTATGTTGTTTGGGATTTTGTTTTCCTTCGTGGAAAACTTATGTATTGGAAATTGTATTGAGTTATTTCTTCTCTGCAGTCCTTTTTTTAGATTCTAACAGCATTTTTACTATTGCTACCATCTTTTTAATAGTTGTTACAGGTCTCAAGTGGGGATGCAGTTAAGCTTATTCTCGTCTGTTTTTCTTTCACTTTTGAAAAAAGAAAAAAAAAAACCCCCGAGGAAGCTAGTGCGCGCCCTCACTAACAGCCATGATTTCCCATATTAAATTAATAAATTCCACCAGTTCCACAGCCTGCACCTACTGCTTGACCTTCTTTTCCAATTTTATTTTATTTTTTTTAAGCGAAGAAAACAGTAATTGAAATAGAAGATGCGAGGATTAAGTAAAGTGGTGAGTCCTATTTTTCATGGACAAAATGCTGGTCGGATTGGAGGCAATGAAATGCACGTGGGGATCATATTCATGGGCCCTTTCTCAATTATCTGTTTTTTAAAAAAAAAAAAAAAAATTCTCACTTATCTGTTTGTGTAATTAACATATAATGGAGTTGGACGTCATTCCCACTCTCGATCTGTCTCCTCTTCGTGGCTCGATCGGTTTGGACTTCAAATGAAGTCTATGACACCAAAAATGGCTCCCCTAATCTATTACTGAGATTTATTTCATTTTTCCTACCTATGACTTGTGGTAACATATAAACTATTAGGTTTGTAAAATATATAATATTGATCATAAAATAAATCATCTCCATTCTTATCTGGCTTGAATAACGGTACTGAGCTAGAGCATACTTTTGGCATGTTACAATACTACAAAAAAAAACCAAAAAAAATGTCGATAAATATTTCACATTTCCAACACTTATAGTTTCCGACACAAACTAATTAGGTGATTTACCTACGGCCTTTGAAAGAGACGGAAATTAACATTTATATCAGCCTTTGTTTTGGTTGTAGAAAAAATATACACCGATCAAAGCCATAGTTTTAGTAGTGGTAGGATGTTTGGAAATCTTAGAGCAAGGTTTATTAAAGTTCCAACCCACAAAAAAAAAAAAAAAAAATAAAAAAAAAAAAAATAAGGTAAGTGCAGACCCTTAGCTTTATGTATAAAACTAGCCCACGATCTCACAAACGTATAAGCTCCACTCATTCGAATCTTTTCATCATTCACTCTCATACAGTCAAAGATAATCATCTTGTTTTGTTTTTGTTGCGATTGGATGTTGTATTTGAGTGCTGTTAGGAGTTTCTAAGCTTCTACACGACACTTCTCAAATGATCATTCACTAAAATGTGATTATCGCATTTGCATTTACAAACTGATGTTAATCACTAACATGAAGATTGTCAAGTGAATTTGCTAGAAGGTTATAAGAAAAGCTTTAATGTTGTAGATGTTGCCAAGCAGGTGATTGCAAGTAATAAAATAAATGACTGCCATGTGGCTATCCACGGAAGAGAAACCCAGTGCAATTCCTGTAATTTTAGAATTTGAGAAGCGTATTCGTCCGAGTCCAAATCCCTAGCAAAGTTAAGAAAGCTCCTATGGACAGATAAACCCCATAAAAACTCTCTCGCATTTACTGCCGATTCCTCCATTCTAAAAGAGATTTATGTTGGACTTTGACGCCACCGAAACATGCCAACACTCCATCCGAGCTCCAAAAAAAGGGCACATTGGAAAGGAAAAATTAGAATTGCATGGACAAGAACTAAATGAAGAGGGCACAATTTTCTTTTAAATCCCAATATAAAACTATTTACATATGATTCAAAAGAATATTATTATAATAAATTAAACAGTTTATTTACAAAATACAAAATGGACTGGTGTGAAACGCTTCGAAGTAACAAAAAAGTTAAAAAGAGTTAATTGTACAACAACTCGAACATCCAGTCAGAACAAAGCATTAGTTCTGGCTTAATGCACCACCGGAAATTAGTGCTAAAGCTTAATTGCTGACCTATGGACAATGTCATAGACAGATAAAAGTATTTCAGCACCTATCAGCGCAATGATGAGCCATTCCAGAAAATCTGATTTCCTATTTTGAAGAATTTCCTGAAGAAACCGGATATTGTGCTGCAAATAGAAAACAAGGCGTTGCCACAATATGCAAAATTAGTTTTTTATTTTTATTTTTTTTTAATTTTATTTTAAAAACTAAATATAACCTTGGATGAGAGAAAAATTTCACCTCCACAAACTTCAACTTAAAATCAAGACTTGCAAATCTCTGAGTCAATTCAAATTCATCTCTGAGATATTCCCATATCTGAGCATATTTTGCATCCTTCCACGCAATGTCTGACCTGTTAAAATCAATCCAGTTTTCAATAGTTGCGCATGCACAGAAAATAAGATGTAAATCTAGAGAGAGAGAGAGAATATAAGATATATATGAAGTATGAGGTCAGGAAGCTATGATGGATCATCGTCGATAGAAACCAAGTATGAATTCCAAGAGAGAGAGAGAGAGAGAGAGAGAGAGATATGAAGTATGAGGTCAGGAAGCTATGATGGATCATCCTCAATGGAACCAAGTATGAATTCCAAGATAGAGATCCACCATACCAAACAGAGCACTAAAAATTATCATCATACTCAAAGCTATTCAATAGAGACAGGTGTTACCAACATCCATGGGGAAAAAAACAGTAATAAAATTGCTACTCAGCTCAATAGTCAGACGGTGACGCAAAATGATAGTAGTAAGAGAATATTATGAAAATTCACAAAGAAATTCCAAATCAAAATTTAATGAAAATAAATAATATATAAAACAATAAATTAGAGAAGATCAAAATAACAAAGTACTACGAACAATTTGAGTGTTACATAAAACATGTTTACAGATCATGAAAACAAAGACAAGTATCATGCTATATGGCAGGGGTAGAAAACAAGAAAAAGCTCGCATGAAGATTTCTGTAAGAAAATCAATTAATGTCTAATAAAAAAATCCATTGAAAAATTTCTAACAAAATCAAACACTTTCACTAGGGTTGGCGCTTTCTTGCTACAAGCAAACAGAATGAATTAGGGAAAAGTGGTTTAAACTTCAATTTTGTTAACTCTTCTTGCCACATGTACGCTGTTCCCAATTTCTTGAGAACGCTAAAAGTCAATTCCTGCAGCTTCAGTTCCCACTTTCTTTCTTGGGAAAAAGCATCGAGAAAGTCATGTTACCTAGACTTTACCTCTTTTCACCATCACACAGTTTTTTCTTCTTTTTTTTTCTTTTTTTTCTTTTTTTTTTTTTAATGCAGGCCGCGAAACTATTACCTCTCAAAAAGACCAAGCTTAAGAATCACGTCAGCAAGATTAGAATTTGCCTTTCCCACCAACTGAAAAAGTTTTTTCCTCTGCATTTTGAATTTTCCAGTTGTTTCCATCTCACGATTTATATCAGTAAATTCTGCAACCATTCCGTCAACCTAAGAGAAGAGATATAGTAATGAGCATGAAATATCAAGAATTAACTTCACAATGGAAAAACTTCTCTTCTGATATAGAACATACCTGGCGTACATAATAATCAAGAGCAATACTTTGGCCAAGAACACTACCAATAGTACGGATCCCATCAATATTCAGGTACTGCAACATTATATAATCTAATCCACCTTCCATCCATGTGCTCAAAGCAGGCTTCTCTCTCACCTCATACTCTGAAGCCTCAAAACACATTCAAATTCAGATAAAGTAAGAACTCCTAACATATAAGAACTCAAGCATTTCTCATTCATTGAGGCAAAGAGTATAACAACCCTCAAGCAAAGAACAGATGGTAATGACAGATACAAGGTATATCATAGAAATTGAATAAAGGAAGAAAAAAAACCGTATCTATTATCTAAAGCTAATGATAAAATTCATATTATTTCGAAGGGAGATCATTGACACATTTCTGACAAGATGAAAGAAAGCATACCAGATAATCCCCAAAAGAGGATAACAGAAGAAGCTCAATGTGACTTCAAAAGAAACTCTTTGAGATTCCAGGACAGATAGGCAAATCAGCCACTCAAAATCTTGGAAAAGTCTATTTGCCATCCTATCCTTTATTTCTCTCTTCTAACAAAAACCTTAGTTATGTCCAGAATGGATTTTCCAGGCAAACTATAAGTGCATATTTTGCCATGAATTGATTGGAACAAATGCAAAGGTAAGTGTTGACGCAAAGTAGGACATATACTGTTTTTTCTATGGTAGCAGGACACTCAAAACCATAAGTTTCAGCTCTAATCATTAGTACTTCATTTGCTTCCCGGGTAAACACTGAAACACTGACTCTTAATGAAGGAAGTTTTCCAAAAAGGTCTCATTATATAACAATTTACAGATACTTATAAGAGAGAATCTAGTGACTCTACATTCAACCAAAAACATTCTGAACATAAGCTCTTACCGTCCTTTCTCATTTCGGGGAGTGATCCTGATGCATGTTTCTCTACAATTTTTAAATACCCATCAACGTCATGTTCACGGACATTAAACAAGACAATGGAGCCATACTGAAAAACTACCATGTAACAGCAGTTACTTCCACTTAAGGAATTCCCCAAACCCTGAGACAAAGAACTGTCCTCAGCAACACAATCAACTTAATAAGCAAAAACAAAAAAATTACGGTTAAGATGCAGAAGATGAGCATATTCATGGCACATAAACCAAAAATGCAAACTTACATTGGTCTCAGAAAGTTTGCCAAACTTAAGAAGAACATAATTAGTCATACGCGATGCTGGCGGAATGAAATTGGGTTTGTTCTGTTCCACTAAGCTTCTCAAGTCCACACTACATCAAAAGAAAAGAATAACCAGAAAATTAAAATACATATAAGTACCCAATAAAAGCTTCCTTTTTTTGGGAAGCTTTTTTTTTGCTTCCAGTAGTTTAGGCCAAATGTAGTTCTATTTCTGAAAATTTCCCTTGTAATTCTCTGAATAGCGATAAAAATTTAAAAAAAAAATTAAAAAAAAAAAAAAAAAAAAAAAACAAGGTTGCCAATAAAAAGAGAATGTCTGCCATTGGGATCTTTTTGAATAGCAGATATAAAAGTAAAAGAAATTGAAAAAAGCGTTTTTTTATAAATGTTCCTCGCAAATAGAATAAGTCGTTTTAGGTGCAGTTTATATAATTAAAAGAACAAAAAATCACAAAACTTAATTCGAACGTCAAAACTGTTTTCCACCTTCTTGTCATTTTACCAAACACGTACAATGCACTTTCAAATTGCCAAATAAATAAATCTATAGAACACCCAACATTCATAATTTAAACTAATTCTCAAAAAATTGTAAAAAAATAAACAAATAGAAGCAAACCTGGTAGAGAAGAAATAGGCTCTGACAGGAATAGAGGACTTACTATCCTCCTCCACGCTGCCACTATCGCCATTGCCGACCTCGGAGCACGACACCGGCTCGTTCCACTCCAACGTCGGCGCCGGAGAGACGGAAGAAACGCATCGCACGACGGTCAGACCGAAATTCGAGCCAGAACCGCGGGTTCCGAGGCCTTTGAAGATCGAGAAAACGGAGGTGGTGACGATGGTGCGGAGGCTTAGGGTTTGTGGGGCTATGAGAGTGTGAGCCTTTGGGGTTAGAATTGTACGGACGGGCCTGATTGTGAAGGAAGGCTGTGGTGAGGGGAAGAAACGCAGCGCTCTCAGGTGGACGTCTACGGTCCGCCACATTTTCTGGGTTTTGGGAGTGTCTCTGTGCCACTGTGTCGAGGGTTTAAGAACTGGTTTTGGCTTTTTTCGCCGTCACTCTTTTTTGGTTGGTTTGGGACAAGGGATTTCTCCTTTTAGTAAAGGGGGCGAGTTTCGATATTTTATGTCCAAAATTTCTTTTTAAATCTCAACAAATATTTTCAAATTTACATTTTAAAAATTTTCTTATATCAATATTTATCACTTTTATTAACTCAATATTTATTATCAAATATTTATCATATTTGATTGATACCTTGAGTAATGTTATATATCAAACAAATATCTGACAAATATTTTATAAAGTTGACGTGACAAAGTCTAGTAGCTCTTGAATCAACTTTTATTAAAAAAATATATATTCAATGTCCACTAGACCTCGACACTTTGCTACGTTAGTTTTGTGAGATATTTGTTTGGCATGTAACATTATTGTATTTTATTACATGGACATAGTTTTCTTTCTAGAGAAATGATAGATACTATAATTATATCCAACAAGGCAACAAGGCTGGCGCAACACTTTCAACTGACCTTTGGATTTCTCCTTATTAAATAAAATAAATAAATAAAAAGATCCAATGGTTGATTTTGAGTGCCATGTCAACATTATTAGACAATTGTATGATGAAAATATAGTACCTAGCATTACTCTTCTTTCAAATTAGGTTCGAAGAATTTTCTCTAATTCAGTCTATAAAATTGTTATGTATCTCTGAGCATGTTAGAAATTCAAGTTTTTTAATAGAACTTCCTTCAACTCTGTTAATACTATTAAAATAACATATATTTCTCACATTTTCAAAAAAACACATGACAAATATTAAGACAACATCTCAATCAATTAATTTTAAAATAATTGTTTAAATATATATATATATATATATATTTTAAAAGGGGCAAATATTCAAACAACAAAACTCTTACGTGTTAAAAAATAAAAAAATAAAAACCCAAAAAATAAAAAACCCAAAAAATAAAAATAAAAATCATTTTAGACTTGAGTTTTCAATTTGGACAATTTATTTCCTGACTTTATAAAGATTTTAAATGCAAGACTTCTAACTATATTTTCCTCAAATAAATAACAAAAATATTTGAAAAGCTATTATACCCTTTCACTAAATAATTAAAAAATAGGAATTTAATTTTGAAGAAAAAAAAAAATCATAAGGAGCCACCCTTCTATTGGGGGTGGTGGCATCAAAGAGAGTGGTTCATGGCCATCCCATCAAAGAGATATGTTATTTGTATAATCCTTACACAACAATTGTTTAATAGTGCTGATGTGTTCAACATTTTTTTTTAGAAAAGTAAAATAAATAAAAAAGTTGGACACTTCATCATTGTTGTACAATTGTTGTGCAAAATAGTTGTGCAAATAACATATTTCTCATCAAATGAGGTTGCTTGTGATCACCCCTAATTGACGGGTTAGCTAGCGGCCACCCCATATATATATATATATATATATATATAATTAACAATTGATGTGTCCACACTTTCATGTTGATTCTTGATTATTGGAAAGGATTTTCATCCTCCCCCCCACCCCACTCCCCCCACTTTTTTTTTTTTAATTTTTTTTTTTTTTATTTTAATGTGGTATTGTTTAAAAAAAAAATTAGTACATCCAAAAACCAAAATTTCAGAACGAGTTAATTCTAATTAAAAATCGACCCATTTCAAAGTCAATCTAAACGAGATTTAACTTGGGCCATAATGCGTATCCAAATGGTGTTAAGCAGCTCAGGCCATGACATGCTTTGGACTGTCCGTGAGTAAATTCTTCCCTCCAATTTCATTGTCCATCCATATCTAAGGGCGGGAACCAACTCCGATGGAGTTGAAAACCTCTCTCGGAGTTGGAATAGTCGAAAAACTCCTACATCACATCCAATGGATGTGATTTTCTAGTTGCCTCTGCTTCTGAAAAGTTTGAGTCGAAGGCAATCGGAATGGTCAGTTCTGAGCCAGGGTCGAAGACAAAGAGATCTTTGTATTTGCCAACATCATCGTCTTCATTTGTCAAAAACGAAGAGACTGTCTCTTTTTCTTCTTCCAAATTTGTCTTTCTCATAGAGGAAGATTCAAGAGAGCTCAAAGATAGAGAGAGAATAAGGCTCAAAACGGTACAAGTGCAACCATGTAGGTTTTGAACGAATTTATAGCTTCCTCAAAACGACATCATTTTGGACTTTAATCAAAACAACACCATTTTATATATAAATATTTTTTAAAATAATAATAATAATAATAAAAGATCCACTATGCATATATGCTTTTATTAAAAATGATATTGAAGGCTGTCAAGTGTTGAGTTCGAGCCAAGCTTAAACACGGCAAGGGTCCTAAGTCCTAATGAGCTGAGTTTGAACAGAGCTTCAAGATGAGTTGGAACCCATATTTACTATAACTGTGTCAAATCCATTCCGATCGTGCAATACTCGGCTCGGTTAGACTACAACCCTAGTTGATCCCTTGCAAAGCCCATGAGTTGGCCAAACGTGTTTACTAAGAATTATACATGAACTCTTCACTCCCAAGTTAGTGAAGAATTATCAGCATTCTTTGCAAAAATTTCTCCCTAATCACCATTCTGGTGCTCTTAATGTGTGGTCATGACTTAGAATTTGGATGTGATCACTTTGACATAGCTCCATGATGGGATTGGTTTGCTGGCTTTTACACGCAAGGGATGCACTCCATTTTGGTGTCATTCTTTTTGGCACAGGATCAAGATTGGGTCTACCTCTGCAATTCTTGTTCTACTCTTTTAAATTCCTTGAGATTCGGACTTCGTATTACTAGTTTCCAGCCCAATTAGACACCAACTTTGGGTTGCGTCCAAGTATTTCACGTGGGTGTCTCAATCACATATTCTCGTCATATTCTCCTTCTACTTGGTTAATATAGCAGTATGTATCAGCTCTTGGATAAACCTTCATTTAAAAATAAAAAATAAAAAATAATAATTAAGAGTTGATGACACTGCCACATATATCTTGTGAGATGAGATTTAAGTATTTAGAATTACTCTATACTAGTAATAACTAAAGTAAATGGCCATTATGAATGTGAATTTGTAATATTTTTTTTTTCTTTTAAATTTTTGATTTGTAATTTATGTTTTTTTTTATGTTTGCTGGCTTCATTTTTATGTTCATTGAATCATGGATAAAAAACATAAAGTGTCTCTTGTGAGCATTGATTATTATGAATGTCTTGATGTCGTATCCATCATCCCATTTTTTTTCTCGTTTCCACATAATTTCGGTATTGCATTATATTTTTAAAACAAGCCCAAAAAACTAAAAATTGGTCAAAATTATTTTTAAAAACTTTTAAAATAAGCACATGACCTATTTGCGGATAGCGGATAGTAACCGCAATAATCGTTGGGATGCCGATAGTAAAAAAAAAAAAAAATGTGCGGATGTAGACATCTAAAAGTAATATCCATATTTTACGGATGCTGGTGCAAATTTTACAAATAATTGTGAAATGGAGAGGAGCCGAGTAGTTCATTTAGGAGGGTAAAATGGTCATTTTATTTTTGTTTAGACCATTTTACCCCTCTTAAATGTACTAGTTGAATTCAAATGAAACGGAGATAATTCTTCTACAATAGGAATGGAGACAAAATTATATACGGAAAATTTCAGTACGAGCAAGTCAGCGTTTTAAATTATTATTATATATTTAAAATTTTTTAAAAAAATAATAATTATTCAAGTTTATGTTGCTTTGTAGTGGTATATTCGTAAACTGCATTTGCAACTTGGTTGGGTTGACGTTGACCCATGCAAATCAAGTTGCAATCTGGACAGAAGCTTTGGAACGTCGCCTGATGAATTGCGTTGAAAATGTGAGTCTAAGTCCGAAATATCTGCTGATTTGCGCGTGCAGTAAGAGCAGATGAAACGTCATTCCCCTCTTCTTTAATCTTAATTTGCATGCTTATAACTTGGATAGGTTGAAGTTGACCCGTCCGTCCGACGTGCAAGCTTGAATGGAAGCTTTTAGCTAGCCACTGGGGTTGCACTATATAGCCATATCGGTCGGGTTGACCTGTCTATCCGTTTAATTAAATGAATCGGGTTAAAGTTGACGTATATAGTCTTATAACCATATCTTGATACACAAACTAAAGCTAATTGCTTTGCCAAGGAAGGTGATGAATTAATAGGCAAGACTGAGGAGCACTATTTTAAGATGTATTGAATTAATCCAGAGGACCAAAATCAGGGACCTGCTTATTAACAGAAGCCTTGCAAAAGGATAAAAAATTGTTTGGACCACACAAAAGCAATATATGCTTAATATTATATGGTACACATCTCTACACAGTACAGAGAATTGTGGTGAAGAACTAGTCTTCCATACCTAACCTTCTAAATGCATAAAGACAAATGGCTGCATTTTGGTTTTCAGCTCCTATAACTGAAGTAGTTAGAAGTAGTCTTGGTATTGGATGAGGAGGCCGCCTGTAAAGGAAGGCTGAGATTGTAGACAGAATTGTTCTGCCAGTTGGGTTGAAGGGTAGCTGATGGAGCAGTAGTTGTCGAAGAAGAGAATCCTGATGATGCTGCAGTAGAGAATACTGGCATTGGGGTAACAATGCCATTGGCTTGCATTTGCCATGCCCAGCTCGAAAATCTTGGCAGAGAAACTGTCTCAACTTTCTTCTCTGTGGCGCCTCCCTGCAAGTACAAGGTTAATTTACTTAGCTTAAAACATCTGGCAAAGTTGTTTGCATGATCTGAGAGCAGGCTTAAAACATCATGAATGACACTAAAAAAGAGCTTAGGAAAGAGTGCCAAAGTATATGGAAAAAGAATAGCAGTCCTAGAATAAGGGCATTTGATCAGTAGACGATGCCTGAAACCTCACAAATATGCCCTGTTTGAATTATTAGCTTATGGGAGGAAAATAACACATAATTAAATGAAAATATGAACTGCACTATTAGTTCTTCTTAATTGTTAACATATATGGCACTACTTCCATTGTGTGAATCTTTTTCAACCCTGGTTCTGATTTTCAGCAACAAAACAAGGAAATGCAAACAAGACAATCCACCAACTTTTTAACCAAGAATCAGATAGTAAGGGAAAGTTCAGTAATAATCTGAAGAATAATGTAACGACCGAGGGAAAGACTTGTCAATTTGGAACTTCTCTATAATCACTTATAAAACCTATGTGAGACTTAGCATCTATGAGTGTCTTTTTAAGTCACCCACTATATGTGGGCTACTCGTTTTTCTAATAGGGAACCAGAGTGTTACAATCTCCCTCCCTTGAACCCCTAGCGTCCTCGTCAGGGACATGTCATGCAGTGCAATAGTATTACTACACGACGTTACTAAGCGACTCTGATACTATTTGTAACGACCTAGAGAAAGCGTTAGCCACGTCAGCTCTTTTGGGGTGATACCGCAGATTTGACTAGCACTTTTTCTGGGTCGTTACAAATAATCTGGTGACAACCACTAATCAGAACTCAATACATCACCTTAAAATTGGCCGAGCTACAAATTAAGAAATAGTGACTGCAAAATATACTCCATACATGGATATACAACGAAGCCTAAAACAATGAAGAAAGGATTGACAAGGCATTGTTATTGCAGATATGGGTTATATTTCCTAAACTTCCACAAGGTAGAGTTCCTGCATAAAGTAATCAAGAAAGAGAAGTACCTCATAGCTAGGTAGTTTGGTAATTAACCAGGATATATCAAAAGAATTTCCTGAACATAAAGGGCTGACACTCGCCACATGCATTCACATACAGCTCTAAAGGATAACTCTAAAAAAATAAAAGAAGTCTAATCATTGAAAAAGGACTGAATATAAGTAGAATGTTACCAGTTTCTCTCTGTTGCAAAGAAAATGACAGCTCCCCTCATTGTCCTTTCCCTTTGAACCATAAGAAATCCCGAGGCTTAGATCAAGATTGTGTCCACTTCCTGAATTCATAGCAATAGAAATACATTCTACATATTCAGTAGCAGGAAACTTATTTTTATCCTGTAAAATGCAACAACAAAAATCCCCTTCGAAATGCTAAATAAAAGAGGCTTGAATCTATTAGTACCTTGACCCTTTTCATCCACAATTATCTTCTCTTCATAGCTGCTTGGCTCAAAGTTGGTTACTGCTTCCTTTCCATTATATTTCATGGCTGCCAAGTCATAGGCCCTGAATTCAAAATAAAAATGAAGATTTGTGTTAGATTAAACCCCACCTAAATCAGATCTCAGACCACAAATTAGTGTCAAGGGCAATAAATTAATGATCACAAGGACCTTGCAGCTTCTGCTTCGCTGCTGAATAATCCAAGGTATATATACCTGCAAGCAAGCATCGTAATTTTATAGATAAAAAAGAGGATTGCCCCAGCCTTTCTCCTTCTTGTATAGCCATATTATATTAGCTTCATTCCCATTCTAGGAAGCCCAAAATGCCAAAATATACATCAAAATTTTGACAGCCGGCCACATCCAGCCATAAAATCACCAGAAATATGGTTTCATCAAAACCCAAAAAAAAAAAAAAAAAAAAATGTTCCTTACTTCTTCCCAAGCAACTGTCCCATTCGAGCTTCCCATCGACCACATTTGTGAAGGGTTACACCTCTGTATTTTGAGCTCCCTCGTGAGAATCCAGTGCTTTGGCGACGAAGAATATGAACAAATTCTTCCTTACCCAGACTTCTCGTCTGCAAAACTCAATCAAATCACAATCAATATGCAACCAAAAAAAAAAAAAACTCAGAAAATTGCAGCAATTTAGCACTTAAAACGAATTCATTCCACTCCCACCTGTTTCATATCCTCGTCATAATCGCTTATATCAAAATTGATATCAGCATCAACTCCCCGGAACTTAATCGCCGCCCGATCATAGGCTCTGAAAATCACCATGTCCAAATTTAGGAAAACTCGACCAAGCATGAGACAAATTAAGTATGTTCATTCATAGTACTGAACAAATAAACTCACCTAGCCGCGGCATGAGCAGTGTCAAACCCACCTGACAAATTAATCCCACCACCCGAATTCATCAAAATATCCAAGAAAAAATAAAATTATTCAGAGAATTCTCATTTCCCAAAGATGAAATCAAATCACACAAAAGAGATCATCCACTTACCTAAATATACTTGCTTCCCACAATCCCTATACATCAAAAGGAGATGGAGAATTAAGACCAGCCAAGAATATTATACCCTCCAAGTACACAAAATCATTCATTTATGTAACGGCTCATAGAATGAGAGTTAAGATCAGTAAAGAACATTAAGCTGTTGACATATAAAGCAGCTTATTTATGAACAAACAAACAAGTAATACCATATGTGGGATTCCCATCGCCCGGTTCTCCGGTAAAACGTAACGCCCCGGTACTGCGAGCTCCGGGACCTCGGCCCCCGCCTACTTTTCCTCACTTGCGGTTGCTTCAGCTGCAAAATACTCAGCTCGGCCTGACCACCGGAGTCGGCAAACGACAAGTTCAACCATTGAGGCCTCGACGGCTCTCTGGTCACCGGGAAAAGCTGCCTGGTAACGGGCTCCGGTGCCGGGGTTTCGTCTCTGGGGACATGGCGTTTCCCTTTTCTCAAGATGTCAAACATGAACTCGGAGGCGTTGTTCGGAGAGTCAGCGTCCCGGGCAGAGCTTCGAGCTTCTTCGGCATTTACAACGGAGGAGGTGGAGGTCCCGGAGTCTTCCATTTGGGTTCTGGAGCCCTCTGGAAGCGCCTTCTCCATCTTTACAATTACTGTCTCCTCCGTTTCCCCACAAGGTAAGTAGCTGGAGAGGATATCAACATTGAGATCCAACATATCTTTGTTAAGCTCTGCCTTGGCTATCGATGATCTTCAGAGAAAAATGCTTTTTATATAGCCAAGTATGTTTGACATGAAAAACCCATTTTCGTAGCAAGATTTTCTTCAGGAAATATTCAACCAAAGCTGCTAATATTAAAAAAGAAAAATATAACCTTTTTTTACAGAGAGATTGGAAAGAAGGTAGATAGCTTCCTCTGCGTAACGTGGTGGGGAGAGAGAGAGAGAGTGAGAGAGAGAGAGAGAGAGAGAGGCAATAATAGATGATCGATCAGAGGTTAGAAACTGGCTGGGGGCTTAAAAGAAAGAGATGGGGGACGTATTAACTGTGAAGGTAGAGCCTGGTTATACTAGGTTGCCCCTTCGTTTTGGATTTGTCTTTACACTTTGCAATTCTTTCACTCTCCTAATTTCAATGGAAAATAAATTATAGTAAAAGCTGTTTATTTCAACTTAAGCATTAATTTTCTAGTTGAATGTTGTTAGGTACAAACCGTAATTGGTGAAATGTTTTAAGCAAAAAAGAAAAAATGATTTGTCAGTTTAATTAATTAACGACGGACTTATCAACCATATGATTTTAATTATTTTATCATTTTTTTAAAATTTAAAATTTTGTCCTTAATATTTTTATTTTTTCAAATCCTAAATGCTAGCTTCGCCTCGGCCCTACATACTGTACTATCCCCAAGAATTTTGCATTATAGTTACAGCAAACAAAGTTTCTTTTCTCAAAAAGAAGAATAATCAACAACCAAACTAATTAGCTAATTTAGCTTGTACCATAATTAATAATAATAATAATAATAATAATAATAATAATAATAATAATAATAATAATAATGTAGAGGTGCAAAGGAGTGGAATGAATAATGGATATGGTAAAGGCAAAGGCAAAGGCAAAGGACTGTAGGAGTCTGGATTGTTGATATTTCTTCATGGTAATAAATTTTTTATATTTAAAGGCATGCTCCCTCTCTCAGTCTCTCTCATTTCTTGCCGTTTGGAGTAGGTGGGCTCTTAAAGATAGATCATTAAATTACTTGACTAAGTATACCATAATATCAATATCACAGTGTTTAATTTAACTTATTAAAATCCAATAAATGTTGTGGTTTTACTAATCCTGTGGCCCATATAAGGCTAAATGTGGGAATGTCAACTCTTTTCTCCATTTTCAATTATATTGATGTTAGACATAATACACAACAGGATTCCATTCATGTTTACAAACAAGCTCAGTGCATAATCCTGTTAGGGGCACCTATATAGCTTTTAGAACCACGTGATCACGTGACAGTTCACGTGGTACTAGCCACGTTATATAATAAATAATTAATTTTAATTATAACTAACGTGATAAGTGTCAAATAGATTGTCACCTTCAATGACGAGGGGGACTTAAGAGAGCCATGTCTCCTCCACAACAAAAAAAAAAAAAAAGGGTTTAGTGTTTTTTTAGCCTTTTAAATTTGTTAAAAACATTGTTTTTATACTTTGACCCTTAAAAAAAAATAATTTAATCTAGCTTCCCTTAAGCTAAATTTCTAGTTTCGTTCCTAGGACACATGATACTTACCATGTCTACTATTAAATAACTAAATTTAATTGTAATTGATGTACTACATATCATATGAATTGTTACATCATTTTATAAAAGTTTGTAATAAAAATTGTAATAACCAGTACATTTTCTTTGCCCTTATTTTTATTTATATCTTTTTTTTTAAAAAAAAAAAAAAAAAATTGATTGAGAACAGTCAAGTGAACTCGATGAAATGAAAGTGGGGATGAAATTATGCTAAAAAAAACATTTCTCCTGTGAAATTGCCAATTCCTTACTATTATTGGTTTGTTGTCACAATTTGAGCGTCATTGCCCTAAGTGGTAAAGGCATACCCTTAAAGTGAAAAAGTCGATACAATTTTTTAATCACCTTTAATAGTAATTTTGACTTTATGATATTCGTGCCTTGAGTTAAATGGTCCACATCTTTAGAAGCATTGATTTCACGTGCTTTCGTTCCTAAGACTGTTTTTGAGTTGTCCGGCCCTTATTGTGTTTTTTATTTCTTATTCTAATCTATTTTCTCATGTATTCCAAAGAAAAAAAAAAAAAAAAAAAAAAAAAAAGTGGGAAAGTCAGCAATATACGTACGCGTGAGTTTAATTTCCCCGCACGATATCCCACGCATCCCATTTTTGATAGTCCATGTGGCGACTCGTGATAGGCCTAATACCTCCAAGGACGGACGGAGATATCACAGCCTCATACGAAAATTTGCTGGAAAACGTTGACAATTCCAAGTGTAGGGACCTCCTTTAAAGGACCACCCCTAAGTTTGTTTATAAATTTATGTGACTATGTGAGATGGTCCCTTCTACACGGATTCAATAAATCCAACAGTTGAGTTGGACACCTCAAAAATAAAATAAAATAAAATATTATGCCCCTAATGGCATAAATTTATAGTCTTTTATTTTTCAATGAATGTTGTTGGGCTCTTACAAACTCACGTGTCAGTCCAAATAAACGCCCCGTAATACAACATTAATGAAAAAATTAAACAAAAAAAAATTGACATCCTATATATAGATTGTATGGTGTCCTTTGCTTTATCCGAAATTCTTTAATATAATCTATGACTCGATTCTTGTGAAGAAGATTGAAGGATCAATCTTTAAGACTATAAATTCACTGGTTGAATTTCATGGTGTTGCAAAGGATCATACAACTTCATTACATGAAATGCACCAAACCTAAACACAAGCCAGTTTCGAAAGAAATAAATGAATTTCAAAAATCTTAAGTAAATTCAAATAAGATTTTCTCGTTTAAAAAATGAGACGATTATGAACACATAAATATACTTGCTTAATAAACAAGGCATACTCGTATAAATGCTACTCGACTCGATTAATGTTCAAGAACACAGCTTGCATATATCTTTCTCTCTTTCTTTCTTTTTTTCCCTAATATTATAACCAATATAAGGTATAAAAGTAAAACTCTAAGCTATTAACTAGTTAAATTATTTAGGGATGTTATAATGGGACCTTACTGAGTTTGAACCAAGTTCAAACAAGGCAGCGGTCCCCACGAGCCGAGTTTGAACCCAACACTTGATTGAAGTTTGAGCCAAATTTAAACAAATACATGATGCAATCGAGCCGAATCTGAACATTCAATATTCGGCTCAGTTTGACTCAACTCCATTATAGTCTTACCACCCTCCATCCATCTCACATTTAAAAATAAAATAAAATAAAATCAGACCATAATATATGTATATATTAAAATATAATTGATTTTTGTTGGAAGAAAGTATACTTCCTATAACAATCCTATGCATAGGCTATGAATTTCAGATTTTTTATTTATTTACTTTTGGGTGTATTTCAGATTTGTTTTTTAAGTGGAAAAAAGACGAAAGAAACGGACGAGGAACGTCGATTTATACGGATTTGTCCTTTCCTTAAAAATGCGAGTACCTATCATTGACGTGTAAAAAAGGGAGCCCTCTTCTGTACTACACTACTCTCAGACCCATCATAAGTACATTGGTCTTTGGATCTAAATTCCAAAATGGTTGTGAGATCACGCGCCATCCAATCAGAACGAACAAGGTTAACATCCTTAATGATGAATTCTAATTTCTCTTTAATTATATCAAGATTAATATATGTACAGGATTTTCTTTTAAAATTTAGTTAAAAAATAATAATAATTCTTCAATTTAATAAATTAACCTTATATATTTTTAACCTGATTTTCAATATTGATCACGTAAGTATTAGTATTTAAACATCGTCTACTATTTTTACACAAAAATTAAGATAATTGATATTAATTTTTGTAGGTAATTTTATTGTGAAGTTCTTAATTTCAATATTAATTTGTTCTTAATAAAATATAATCTAAAGGCTAAAGCTAGAGAGTCGTACAATGAATGGAAATTCAATGGTTAGACTTTTGTGGTTGGAAAGGAGAGAATCGCGTGTTTGATGTGCATAAAGTGCCTCTTCCTTGCATCAAAAGGCAGTGTTCTGCCATTCGTGGACCACCACGTTGCGGGCCACCGCCTATGAAATTACTCATTCCACGCTATTTCCTTGAAAATTTCGTCTTCACCCATAACTATCTAAGAACTAAGGGCCATCAGCAACGACAACTTCTTCTACCTTCTTCTTCTTCTTTTTCTTTTTGGGTGTTTAAACGACAAACTAAATTTTATGCTTAACTGCATTACCTGGGAATTGTCAAAGACACAAACGCCACGACATTTAACTAACTAATACTTTGACATTTTTTTTTTTTTTTTTTTTTGGGTGTGTCGTGTTATAAGTGGCTTATTTTCATGTTAGCTACTTAGAACATGCACATCAATTGGTGTGAAATAAATAAATGAGTGTAAAACATAATATTATTTTTTAAAAAAATTATGAAAAGGCAAATTGATATATGGCAACATTAACACAATATAATAATTGTGAGATAAAAAATGTGATTTTCAACTTTACTCTTTTTTATTAGAGTAATGTTAAATATCACATAAATATTATACATATATCTTACAAAGCTGATAGGATATGGTTTAGTCGCCCTTAAATTGTTAATGTGTTAAGGTTAATTTAGTAGTCCTTGAATCAGTAAATAATTATTTGGCAACCCATTGTCATTTCCCCCTTAATTTTTTTTCACTTCTTTCAAAAATATCAAATCAAAAACATTCTAACTTTTTTACACTTTTTATATCATATTAATCATTTTTTATTATTATTCAAATAAAAAAATTCACTACAAAATAAAACTTTTTCACTTTTCTATAAAACATTTTCAAATTTTATATCACATCAATCACTTTTTACTACACAATACACAAATATTCTACAACCCAATCACTTACCAAACAAGCCCTTAAACTTGCCAGAACAATTAATAATTATTAAAACTTTGACCGTAATCCAAGTAATCTAAGGACAAATTGCGAACCAACCAATCCAATTAGGTGGGGAGAAAAGATCAGCAATGATGAGAGAGAGAGAGAGAGAGAGAGAGAGAGAGAGAAACCTTAATGGAGACAGGAGGTCTTGTCAGTTGTCAACCAACTAAAGAAACCAATAAATGCCACCCAAAAACAGCAATGAAACGATGGACAAATCTGGGCCGTCAAAGTTCTTCATTTGGAAACAGAAGTGAACGGAATAGGAAAGGGGATGAATGATTGGTCGGAGTCGGAGATAAGAGATAGGAACGAGAATCTGTCATAGGCTCCCACGTAGGAACCTTTCCTCTTAGGGTAATCCTTCTACCTTAAAAATCTTTCTTTATTGGAGATTCTCTTTCCGGTAAAAGTAAACAGTCCCCACTTGATCTTGACTATAATACCGACATTTTTAGGTAATCCTCAAGCCTTAAAATAATTGCTCAGAAATAAACAAAAAATAATTAGATGGTAGACCCCACCCTACTTCAATGCATAATTTGGACACGTCTAATAATGGAGTAATGATACATACTCAATTCCTATTTTATTAAGTTGATGTGACAATACTTATTAATTCTTAGATTATATTTAATTAAAAAATTAAAAAAATTCAACGAGCTAATGAAAATTGATAAATCATGAGTAATTTTAGATGTCATATTCATGATCATTGTTAAATTTTAATTAAATAGTGATTTTAAAAGCCACATCATTATTAGAATGACTCGAATAACACATGTATAACGTCTAGAATTACTCACAAATCAGTACAGTAAGATAAGAATTGAGTATTTAAAATTTTCGATAATAATATACCCAAAATTGATAATCATTTTGCTTATGAAATTTACCAATTAAGAGAACTCCAAGACCTAACCGGCTGTGGCCGGTTGCAGTAAGCTGCACGTCATCAACTCCACAATAAGAGAATCACATATTTGTTTGCCACGTACTGATCAGAGACCTTCCATTTGCAGAAAAGGATAAGGTGCGACGGCGTGAAAAACCAGCTGTTTAAGGTATGGCACGCGCTAACCAGCGCGTACTTAGTCAAAAAGTCATCTCTGTAGGTTGGAGGATGTGACCGTACGTTTGAGCGTGAATCACACGAGCGCCACTCGGCGATAGATACGTCATTGCCTGAGTCAGATCGGATTCTTGTGAAAATAAAATACATAATAATAAGAAATCTTATTGATTTAATTAAGAAGATTAGAATAAGAATTAAATATTTTCTAAGTCTATATTTTATGTTATGGTTATCAATTGTCATTATCTATCAATTTTATAAAGAAGCATGCGAAACTATAATATATATATAACGTCCTCACCTGGGAAGAAATGGAATGGGATCTCGTGCAATGAACTAATGAAACAATTTTATTGTACTGGCATGGATTAAATCTAATAAATTCTTTTTCTTAATTAAAAAACAGTGACATGTTGAGAAGTGTCAACAAGAATTATACATTTAACAAGAAAAAAAATGCCTGACCAAACAAAGACAAAAGATAAACGTCTAGAACATTGTTTATGAAATTAATTAACCATAGTACATAAGTGGATTCCAAAATGTATATATCATACACGAAATGAAGTTATTTTATAATTGTTGGAGAAACAATTAGCTCTAAGGACACCTGGGCCCAAAGTCAGATCTTGGGGCCTGACCTGAAGGATCAACTTGGCCAGATTGCCTCAGTCATAAACCACCTCAGAAGATACCGCAACCTCATGTGACAAGACCCCTTCAGACTATAAAGCCTCGGATAAAAAGCACGTCCCGGAGTTGAAGTATCTCAGAACTGAATATCCACAGACACAAAAGCACCTCGATGTCCCAGAACTTGAGTTGGACCACCCTGAGAATCTCGGGAACCCAAATTCCCGGATATCTCGGGATCATCCAAAAAACTCTGAAAAGGTCTTAGATAGTTCGCCCCCAGACGTGCAACCAGGATTGCTCCATGAACCCTGAAAGATCTGCACATTTAAGCCCACGTCGCCACTAACTGCAATTCCCCGAAAATTCGGGACATGCAAAGCCCCGAACCCAAGTCGCCACTAACTGTAGATTCTCGAGAATTTGGGAACATGCAGGGTTCTTCAACTACCTCTAGAACCTTTATAAATACAAAGATTTTTCAGGATTAGATCTACTTTTGATCTCCTAAAAATTACTTTAGGCATTCTCTTTTAAATTTTGTGCTGACTTAAGCATTAGAAATGGATTGTCGGCATCTTCCGATGTAGTTTTTATTTTTTAGATCCCAAGAGAAGGAAAACTCAGACGAATTGTGAGGTGACACGTCATCGATCGAAAAACTGTATCAACAATAATTAAGTTTTACCATGAGCACTTTTATATATTATTTTTTTTGAACAAATTCTCATTTATATAAATTTCAGCAAAAACTGAAATAAAGAAGTAAGAGATACATAGTTCCCTACAAATAATACCGTAAATGACATTAGGAATCTCTTCCATCCGTGTAGCATCTACGACATGAGTGATAGCCTCTTGGGCTAAACTATGTGCAGCTAAATTAGCTTCCCTTTTGACATGTACATCACTGGATGTCATGAGGGAGCCCAGACCTAGTTTGAAATCTTCCACAAAATGTTCAAAATTGCTAAAGCATGGTGTAGCATAATTAACTTCCTTCACGATATGCAACACATCCCTTTCCAATATAACTTAAAAAAAGCCTATTTCCCCGCTAAATAGTGTGGCATATAAAGCAGCTAATGCTTCTGTAGCTATAAGTTCCATCAGGGACGGAGTCATAAGTTCTTATAGACAAGGGTCAATGACCAATTTTTTTACTTTTTTATTTTTTTGTAGTGGCCAAGTAAGCTAATTTTTTATTTTTTACCTTATATTTTTTAATTTTTTTGAAATTTATATTCCCACCTTGCAATTTTTTTAGTGATACTACAGGTAACCAACACAAAATCCTTGTAATCACGTGCAATCATCCCAAGGCTTATTTGCCAATTTGCTTTGTCCAACCCAGCACTTTTATATATTAAAGTTGAACATTTTAGGTGCTATATATTTTTTTACAAATTATCTCGTGATTGTCAACATGACACTTATGATATTAGTTATTAAAATGTAAACTGATATTTGACAATTAACATGACATTCATTTTTATAAAATCTTGTAACATGTCAAATGATTTTTTATAAAAGAATGATAGTACCCTAAACTTCTTTCATTGTGACATCTTTATATAAGCATTTTTATAATATGATATGAGACGGTAGAAATTATTGCATTAACATTATAAAATAATTGTAAGAGAAAAATATAATTTAATTTTTAGTCTCACGCTTTTTATATCATGCACGTAATCATGGAGACATATGATTCATCACATACAGTTGTACCTGTAAATTTATTGTAATAATAAACTGAAATTTATGATGCAATATGATATTAATATTTAATTCCTAACTTCATTATATTAATAAATATAAATTTATGATGCAATATAATATTAATACTATAAATAATTTAATATTCATTCTTCAGATCAGGGACAATAATTGGATTAGGTATATAGTATATAATAATCTGCAAGTGGGAATATAATGTAAAGATATTAATTTAATATTCGGAAATTGGGAAAGTAGATGAGAATTTAAATAGAAAAATGTTTCTTGTGTACTTGTCGGTAGGATACGAGGTTTTAGGTTCCTTGAGTGACGTGGCCTCTTCCTCTCCCTTCAATACAGGACAGAGTTCTCTCTCCTCTTGTAAATCCCAATAAAGTTATACTGCGGTAATTTACCAAACTGTCCTCTCCTTTTCTACTGCACGTGTTGTTAAATGTCCACCGTCCAGTCCAACACTCCTTCATTTTTGTGGCTTGGAACTTTGTTTCTTTTGTTTGTTTCTCTGTCTTTGTGTTATTTTATTTTTTGATAAGTCTCTATCCCTGTCTTATTGTTTCTGTCATTATTAATTTTACATGTTAAAAACGTAATTAGCGTTTGATAAAATCACGATTTTGATTTTAAAATCGTGTATTTTAAAGAATATGATTTAAACTGTTGATTTTTTTCAAACGTCTTTTTACAATTCTATTTAGAAACATGCGTTTAACCTGCGAAATTACGGGTCAAATACACTGATAGACTGTAATTAACGGAAGTAAACATTTGATGGACAATTAAACAAGACTTTGACTGTGATTAAATTGCACCCAAACAGTCAAATTTGATGTTCTCCATTTTCAACTTTCATTGATCATCATCCATTATTGGACTTTGAAACGTGTCGTTTTCAAGACTTCATGGACTTTTCTTGCTAGTTGAATCAATCTTAGAATTCTCCAAATGATGAAAACCTCACTCTTTTCCAATAGATGTTTATGGATTATGGGGATCATAAGAAGAATTAGCTAGACTATGAAACTGTTATTGTATGAGATGAATCCATGCTATTGTATTTTTTTTTTTTTCAAAAAAAAAAAGAAAAATAATAATAACTCTGACAATCTGTGTGAGTGCTTTTGTAATGGACGGAAAGAAATGCATGATCACTTTATGTAACGCTTAAGATTGCTTCACAAATCTAAGATTATGAATAGATATTATGGTAGATGTGACAAATTTTTTACCATTTATTTAATTTAAAAGTAATGTTTGAAATTTGAGAAAATCTACTCGGTAGAAGACCCCAATAATTCCATGGATCTTGATTTTTAGGTAATGGATCATTCCATCTGAAATAAACAAAGGACTCCTAAAATTATATATATAAACAATAATTAAATTGTTTCATAAATTTATCTCAAATTATATTCTTACCAAATTCTATTTGATTTTCATAAGATAATTGGCAGCTTTACCTAATTAAATATGAGTTAGGCATTAATTTCAAGGGCAATTTTATTTTCTAGCTTTTCTATATATTCTTCACCTGTCAAGTTTATTAATCTCGAGCAATAAAATGTAAGAAAAAGAGTATGCCTATGATGTCGTGTCATCCAAGTACCAAGAAAGTAACCATGTAAAATATCAAAAGTTCAAAACAAAATCCTTGACTTTATTATTGCTCTTTTTTTTTTTACTATCCCCTGATCTTGCCCTTGATGAAATCAATCTCCACCTCTGCTCTTTTTGGGTTCAGGTACACGGGCTCCCTTGTTAGAACATGGCTGCTGTCAACTCTGTAAAAATTGCTCAAAGGCTGGGTAAAATTCTGGCGGTGGATGACTATGATAACACTGGTCTTATATGCCAACCTTTCTTACGCTTTCGGGTTGAATTGGACTTTGCTCACCCTCTTATTTCGGGTTTTATCTGCCTCAGCCAGGGCGTGATCCTTTATGGATTAGTTTCCTCTATGAGCGGCTAGGCGACTATTGTACGTTGTGTGGTCTCATTGGGCACAAGAAATCCCAGTGCACTCAACCTCCGAACCGACTTAACCCAGATAAGTACCGTATTCCCTTATAGACATTCTCTTTGATTGGGCTGCGTCAAAATCCTTCTCCCTCACGGGAAGATTCAGACTCGGGAATCTCTTCGGTGGGCACTTCTCAATCCCACTCGGATGCTAACTCGAGTCCTGTCCATGGCGCTGAGTTAGGCCTCCAACTCGTGGCTTGCCAGAATTTCTCTCATCCAGCCGTCCATGTGTCTTCAACCTACGGCTCTCACGACGTGCTGAATTCACCCCATGCAGAAATTCAACCTCTTGCACTGTTGCCCTCCCCTGCTGGCCTTTTCCCTGATGACTGCTACGTGGCTTCTCCCCAACCATACCATTTCCTGCCAATGGATATTTGCACTCAAGTGGGTGGGTCTCCCATTGCAACCTCGAGCAGCTCACATTTCTCTTTCAGTTCTCTGGCTGCCACGTCTCCTCTACGCTCTTCTCGGTTGTCGGCTGTTGACAAAGGTAAAAGTCCTATGATATTTGTTCCTTCAGCTTCTCCTCCTTCCTTATACATCTTCCTTAGGCCCTTTTCCCTCCTCTCAGCTCCCACCATGCTCATCATTTGATTCTTCTTTTCAATCCATTTCCTTTGCAGCTCCTCCTATCTCTATTAGCTCTATCCCTAAGGAAAATACCACTCCCCCACTGCACCCTGTTGGCCACAATCCTATCAGTCCCTCTTTTCCTATTCATCCGACTTTCACGCCAGTTTCTTTAACTCCAGTTTCCCTCCCCCTCTTGTCCCCTTTATCTACAGAACCTCCTTCACCATTTTCCTCTTCCCCACGCCAGGCAACCCGTCATTCCCCCCGACTTTCCCGGTTTCACCCTTATACTGAGCCCACTTCTCTAACAATGTCACCCTCTCTTCCATTGGCCACAGACACCCTTCAGGTTCGTTCTCCTTCTCCAATCCTATTGCCTCCCAAACGCAAATGGACTAATGCTGATATCCCCCTGGCTGTTCTCAAAAAAACTAAACCCTAGCATTTGTTCCCTGGCCTCATGTCCAACATGTAACTTGTCGCCACTTCTCTGGCCTCTTTGAAGGATTGAGCCTCCTCTGTGGGTCCAGGGTTGTCCATCCCCCCTCTACCAGAGGACCATCGGGACTCAAGTCTTTCTACAATCATACTGGAGCCTAGACTTTCACAGCCGGTCTTACCTATTACCGGTGTCTCCTCAGGTTCAACAACCGGGTCTTCTGTGCTCTCTCCACGACCACTTCGCAGGTTTTCTTGAGCTGTCAGGGGACTTGATGTGTTTTCAAGCATCCAAGCTGCTCATTCTGGCTCTTCTGCCAGCTCACTTCCTGCGACAGACACTGATGACAAGGGGGTGGACCATGAGGGTCTACATCCCCAACAATGAAACTCCTAGCATGGAATTGTAGGGCTTGGCTCGAGCCTCTACAATTCGTGGTTTACGGGCCAAGGTTAGGAAACACTCTCCTGATATTTTGTATCTCTCTGAAACTAAAATCTCACCATCTGCTGCTTGTATTATATTGAATGGTCTGGGTTTCTTTTTGATGGTTCATGCTCCTCTGTGTGGTTCCAAAGGAGGCCTTGTGTTAGCATGGAAACCGGGAGTTGATTTAGAGTGTTTTCAAACTAATGCAAATACAATAAGTGTTTGGTGCTATTCTGACCCCCCAAACCAACCATGGATGCTTTCATGTATATATGGTTCTCCCTATGCTTTTAATAAACCTCAATTCTTGGATAATATGATGCAATTGGGTTCCAACTTTAATGGCCCTTGGCTATGCATAAGTGATTTTAACATGATTTTATCTCAGCAAGACAAGATGGGCGGTTTACCGTATGCCTCCTCCTCCACTGATTATTTTCACGAATTTGTCAATTCCTTTGGTTTGGTTGATTTAGGATTTACAGGGAATCCTTTTACTTGGTCCAATCATCGGGATGGTCATCATTTGATTTGCCAACGTTTAGATCGTGATATGGCCTCCTCCCAATGGGTCCATCTCTTTCCATCAGCCTCCATCTTACATCTCTCTGCCTTAAGTTCTGATCATAACCCTCTTTTGCTTGATATGGTTCATTCTGACTCTTCTTTGGCACGCCCTTTTAAATTTGAGGAATTTTGGACTCATCATCAAGACTGCTACTCCAATATCGCCCTTGCTTGGTCTCCACCCTGTTTTGGTACCCCAGGCTTTATCTTGAATCAGAAATTGCGATCCACTAAACTAGCCCTCAAGCTATGGAACCGAATATCTTTTGGCAATATTCATCACCAACTTCGTTCCTTGACTTCTCAGTTGGATGCTTTACAACAGTCCACTACTTCGCCTCCCTCTTCTTTTCAAGAACAAGGTCTACGAAAGGTCATTGATGATCTACGACATCAAGAAGAAATACTATGGCGGAATAAATCACGTGAACAATGGCTCACATGCAAAGATTTGAACACAAAGTTCTTCCATCTTTCTATACTGATTAAGCGTCGGAGGACTGCCATTGACTTCCTTAGATTACCTAGTGGTGCCTGGATTTCAGATCGACTGGCTATTGGAACCACCCTGTGTGCTCATTTTACAGATCTTTTTGCTACTTCCAACCTTTCCAGATGAGTTACTTAACCTCTTTGATACTGTTATTACTGCGGAAGATAATTTATCCATCTGTTCTATTCCCTCTGAGCAGGAAATTCATGACTCAATTTTTAGTATTGGTTCGACCAAATCTCCTAGGCCAGATGGGTTTACTGGGCTTTTTTATTAGAAATATTGGACACTTGTTAAGCCTGTGGTTCTCAGTTGTGTCTGGAATTTTTTCAAGAAGCATCATCTTCTACAAGAGCACAATCATACTTTTATCGCCCTTGTCCCCAAACAAGTGGGGCCTTCTACGGTCCATCATTTCCGACCAATCAGTCTATGCAATATTATTTACAAGATCATCTCCAAAATATTAGCAAATAGACTCAAAGGGCTGCTTCATCATTTCATTTCTCCTTATCAATCGGCTTTTGTTCATTCTCGAACAATTCAGGATAACTCAATTATGGCTCATGAACTCCTCCACACTCTCAAATCCAAACGCGGCCGGGGCGGTCTTATGGCTGTCAAGATTGATATGAAAAAAGCATTTGATATAATGGAATGGGATTTCTCGTTGACAATTATGATTAAATTAGCCTTCCACCCCATCTGGGTCAATTGGATCCGGATTTGTGTCTCGTCTTCTTCATTTTCGATCTTGCTTAATGGTTCCCTCTTTGGGAACTTCACTCCAACTCGGGGGTTCTGATAAGGTGATCCTCTTTCTCATTTCCTCTTTGTTAGTATTTTGGTCTCATTCTGTATTTGGACAAAATCACTTAAGTGTAAAGATGCTGTAAACAGGGATTCCACTATTCAGAGTCTGCAAGTCAGAAGAATTCAAGTTCCCTGTTAGCCATCCGGAAGATCGAACCATCCCGTCCGGACGCCCATCTGTCCACTGTTCCATCCGTCCGGACTCTAGACAAACCAGCATCATCCGTCTGGATGAAGTGTTCATTCCGTCCGGACCCCATACTGTATCGAGAAGTTTCTGTGCCAGCTTGCATCCGTCCGGACGTTTCAGCAGCACGTCCGAACGCCTTCCAGTACTCGATTAGTTTCTGATTTCTTTCCAAGTTCCAAGAAATGGAAGATCAATCAACCGTCCGGACGATGTGGTATCCCGTCCCGACGCGCGTCTCCGTAAGGCAAGAATCGCAATTCAAATATGACCGTCCGGACGTCTGACAGCTGTGGTTCGGACTCGCATGCATCAAAGAAGGAAATTGCCGATTCGACTTCAACCGTCCGGACGACTGCCTACCATGGTCCGGACGCACGCATTACAATTATAGAAATTGCATGTTGAAGAATTGTCGTCCGGGCGCTCATCCCCCATGGTCCGGACGCTGGAGTGCCTTATAAGGAAACTACTTGCAGCGGACGTGTGACCGTCCGGACGATGTCCTTAAACAGGAAAGATTTCACCGGGAAATTTTCGAAAAATCTTGTCGCACAGTTGTCCGTCCGGACGGCCCATGTCCATCGTCAGGACGGTGCCCAGGTATATTTTGCCTGACGCTCATTTGAGCCCTCAGCCTATAAATAGAGGCCCCTGGGCACTGAGAACTGAAAGAATTTGGTGCGAATTCTATTAGAGCTCAGAGAAGTCATCAATCCCTTTGAAGCCGTTTTACAAGTGTGCTGTGCTATAAACCGAAGTCTATCTTAGAGGTCGGCTCTAAGGTAAGGAGTTCCATTGAAGATTCCTTCAGGTAGGAGAACCTGGTTGGGAAGCATTCGTGTTGAGTTACACGTCAGAGATCAAGGTACGACCACTGCATCGGTACATGTGAGTGTTATTGTCTTGTATTTAGCTATGTCTTCTGAATAGTGGAATTCCTGGGTTTGGCTGCCCCGAAGTGGTTTTTCTCTTAACTGAGTTTCCACTTCGTCAACGAAAATCTGTGTGTCATTTACTTTCCGCTATGCTTTAATTTTTGTTGACACTTATGCACAAACTTTATTTTTTGAAGTCAATTTCGTTTTTTCACTCTTTATCCTGGGAACTGAAGTACTTTTTAGATTATTCCATCACCAGGAATCCATTAGGCTTCTTAAAGGCATTCATATCGCCAAATCTTGTCCACCGATTAATCACTTATTATTTGTGGACGATTTGATTATTTTTGCAAAGGCTACTTCCTCTGAGGCAACATCGCTCTCCTATTGTCTTAATAAATATTGCAGTTGGTCAGGTCAAAAAATCAACAATGGGAAGTCGTCCATTCTTTTTAGTAAGAATACCTCTTCAGCCAGTATTTCAAGCGTCTTGGGGATTATTCCTTTTCAATTGACAACCTCTGCTCCATTTCATTTGGGTTTGCCGTTAATGCTTGGACCTTCTCGGAAAGAGGCTTTACAACCCCTACTTGATAAAGTCCTTTCCAAAATTAATGGATGACGGGCAAAAACTCTTTCAAGCTGGACAGACTGTCTTCATTAAATCTACGGCTCCGGCTATTCCTACTTATGCTATGAGTACATTCCTGTTGCCTTCATCCTTTTGCAAAACTTTGGATCGACGTTTCAAAGATTTTTTGTGGGGGTTTCCATCAGACAAGTCCCGTAATCTATGTCTTAAATCTTGGGACTCTATTTGTCTTCCTCGGAATCAAGGTGGTCTTGGCCTTTGGAAGATGATTACAACGAATTTGGCACTTATCACTAAGCTTGGTTGGAAATTCTTGCATTCTAATTCCTTATGGGTCCAGCACTTGCAGAAAAAATATCTCCAATATGGATCTTTCTTCTCTGCTCCCCCTCACCTTACTACAGCTTCCTGGATCTGGAAGGGAATCCAAAAGTGTAAGGAGTATCTTATTGCTGGTGCTTGCCTGAATGTTTCTACAACTAGCTCTGATTCCATTTGGTCTACTGCCTGGGTGCCGTCCCTCCCATCCTATATCCAAGATGTCCAAATTCCAGATATCTTCCTCCTTTATCTATTGCTGATTTAGTTATACCAGGCACCCGGCGTTGGAATGAGCATCTCCTTTTTGCTCTTTTTGATCCAGCTTCTGCTATTGCTGTTAGCCGCCTTCCTATTTCCCGGGTACCCACAACAAGTTATCTGTGGACTCCCTCTTGTTCTGGGCAATTTTCCACATCCTCGGCTTATCTTTCCGTTTTGCATAATGATTTTACTGGATCTTCTCCCCCTTCTCCAATTTCTATTTGGAAAGATATCTGGAAACTGCAGCTCATGGATCGTCTCCGAATATTTCTTTGGAAGATAGCTTGGGATATTTTGCCAACTACCTTGCGGTTACAGTCCATTCTTCCCACATATATCCCTGACATTTCCTATCCGCTTTGCAAGTTTGGGCTAGATTCACTCAGGCATCTTTTCTTTCACTGTCACTTTGCAAGAGTAGCTTGACGTCTCTCGCCTTGATTCTACTACCTTGGATTCTCCCAATTTATGTGATTGGATACGGGCTATCTTATACCCAAAGACTATTCTCCATATTCCCTGTTCGGAGCTTCACTGTTTTCAGGTTTTTGCTACAGTTACTTGTGACCTCCTTTGGTTTCATCGTAATAAAGCTTTCCATGATGGGCTTTCATTTGATGCTCGTATACTTGCCAAGCTCATCATCAATAATTATCATCAGCACTGTGATGCATGGTCCAACAAATTAGATCCCACTCCGGAGAAGTGGATCCGTCCTCCTCCAAATTGGTACAAGATCAATTTCGATACTGCTATTCGCAACTCTTTCTCTTGTCAAGCGGCTATTTGTCGCGATCATGAGGGCAAACTGATCAAGATGACTTCCCAGATCCAGTCCAACTGTTCTCCTAATAAAGGCGAGGCTTTAGCTGCTCACCTCGCTGTTTCTCTCGCTTCTTCTCTACACCTCAACCGGTTTATCATTGAAGGTGACTCTCAGGTAGTTATCCTTACTCTTCAGCAACCTACTATCGTTCATGATTGACGAATCACTGACATCATCCAACATACATTAGACATTATCCCTTTCTGATTCTTATTGGTCAGCTCGGAAAGTCAATAGAAGTGCAAACTTCGGTGCTCACTATGTGGCACATTAGGCAGCAGCTCGATTCAGTTCAAGCAGCATTCCCACTCCACCAGCAATTCTTCCTTACACTACTACTCATTTTGTCAGTGTTGGTTTTGATCCTACTTGTAGTGTTGCTCTTTCTGTAGATCCTTAACTGTTTGTTGTTTATGCCATTGCTTTGCAATGGTTGTAGTTTTCTTACTGCACGTACATATATAAAATAAAAAAATTAAAAAAAAAAACAAAATTCTCTTTATAGATTCACGTGCCAATTTATATAGGATGAAAATAACTAATAGGCAATAATTTACATTTTAATATCTGACGTAATAATAAGTAATATTTAAACTGTCACGTCAATTTATTAAATATTATTAATAAAAATTGTAATACTTTTAACAACAGTCTATTTAACAATATGTGATGACGTGTATTTGTCAATAAAGATGATTTATATTAATAAAACCTTAATTGGGTCTCTCTCTTGAGAAAGAACAAGTGATGGATGGATTAGTTCAATGATTCAATCAGCATGGACCACATGCATGAAGCAAAAGGCAGTTAACAGTTTAAGAAGCTAACCCTAATGGAGTGGAGGGGGTGAGGTGTCACACATTTATAACATAAATGGAAATGCTGGCCCCACGTGCTCCATCTATGGCACACAATTCTGAGCTGTAAAATTAGGACAATGTGCTCCAACAGCAAACTTAAATACATGTTTTATGGCCACCAAGACTTTGGAGAACCGAATTCCCAACAATAAATGATGCTTCTGCGCTTATCTTTTTTTAAAGAAAAGTTTTGCCTCATCAGAATAGTATATATCACCTCCAAGTTATATGGCCAAATCATCAATAACAACCAAATATATATCATAATCAAAGATTCAACTAACACCATTAAAAGGCTATATATGCTAGATATTGCCTTTCCAATCTTTAATTAATTTGGGTTCATCCTAGTTAGATTTTTCTAAGGATTGAAAATGGCAATATTCAAGGCAAGAAAGATGCAGCATTTTTACTAGCTAGGACCGGTTGAGGAAAGATGATCGATCAACGCTATAGAATGAGAGTAATGCTTCTCTTTACACTCATTTTACACCGATTGACGTTGCGTAATTTAAATAACTTCTCATGTCAGTCACTTACAAAAATAAAAAGAAAAGTCGCTAAAAACATGTTACGTCAATCAGTGTAAAATAATCCAATTTGAAAGATAGGGTCATATTCGTCGGGACTAATGGTCTACCATCTCCATCTTTATCCCACCCCTCAAAAAAAAAAAAAGAAAAAACAAAAAGATGAAGAAGGTATGGACGTTTGGCAAGAAAAGTAAAGATTAATTAGTAGTGGACCTGGTATCCAATGATCAATGAGTTAGTTCATCAAGAATGAAAGAAAGGAATAAAAGTGGGGTCTACCCATTATTTCATACTCCTTTTTTTTTTAAAAAAAAAAAAAAATTAAAAAAAATTAAAAAAATTAAGCTTTTCAATTAACATTAGGGACAAAAGAAAACAGATGAATATGCTGTCTTCACATTAACCTGAAATAATTCTGGATCGCATGATGTAAATTAAAACTGCTTATTTAACAATGATATGTCTTGGTTTGGTGGTGAAGTGGATTAGACAGATGTCCGAATTTAAGAAAGAGAGAAGGAAAATATATATATATATATATATATATATAAAATGTTGGAAAATGATGGATTTACAACACCACCACAACAATTACACAACACCCCTTTACATGGGGGTGGGGCCCAATGTGTGGAGCTCACCATCATGTGAGGGGGTGTTGTGCAATTGTTATACCGGTGAAGTGTAGGAATCAAACCCCTAAAATGTTACTCGGAACATAAATGAAATGACACGTAAATCGGGTCTGCCAATTGCCATTGATTTTCATCAAATCCTAAAACCCATCGCTGCTCTATTTGTTTAACACCATAGCTATCCTGCACTGATCTGTCCAAAATCCACCAGGTATATCAATATTCATTCCAAAGAGTTACAAATTCGGAAGGCAATTTTGCAAGACTCGGTTTATCTGCAGTATGCTTCCTTCTGGTAATGTTTTCTTCTTAGTAGGGTCGGCAATTTTTGACGATTTTTGAATTTTATATGAACTCAACACAAAATTAACAGATTATAATTGAGAGGTCTAGCTTATAAAATTTTACACTCATGTCTCGATACAGTCCAAACCCGACAAACAACATAATAACTGACAATTTTTGTCACAACCCACTAACTTAATACGAAATTAGTAAGTTAAGGTTAAAAGATTTGATCTTTTTAATTAAATGGATTGAATTAAAGTCGACTTGTATCGTCTTATGCCTCTGTCTCGATACGACCCGAATTCGACATGTGAACACGAACTAAAATGGAACATGTGTTCACATGTCGAAGAGTAGACTTTGATATATGTAGTCACCTTTTTCTTTTCTTTTTTTTTTTTCTAATTGATTGAGGGAAAGAGTTACGGGGGAAGATGCTTTCCACTTATGATCTCAAAGGAAGAAGAAGCGGAGAATCCTACAAACAAAGAAGGGGTGAGCTCCCAAACAACAAACCCAGAAAGAACATCAACAAACCAATTAATCTCTAACAGAAAAGGTAGCCAAACACAAAAACAAACAAGTAACAGTAGACAATGGTGATCACCCATGACTCCAGAAGAATCACAAACAAGCCGGGCCTTTTCAAGGGCCGCACGAAGCGGTTTCAAATGGCAAAAGGGCTCAAAAAGCCCAACCAGAGAACAAGCACTGCCATAAATCGAAGAAGAACAGTTGCACAACCTAAAAAGTCCAAAACAAAATACAATAACAACATAAAAACAGAAAAATAACCAACTACAGAGGCCTGGATGAGGGGAGGGGAGTGGGAACCGCCTCTGGTGGCGCGTGAGAGCCATGCGAGGCCAGAGGAAGGCCTCTCGCCAGTGAGAGACGCTGGAGCCGCCAAAGTACGCCACAAGCCGTGGTGGGGAGAGGCGGTTGGAGGAGACGTGGTCCACACGCACCAGGAAGGTCCCTGGTGCGTGCTGTGGACGCTCTGGCGAGTGTGGAGCATAGCGACTGGCAGTGGACTCGGAGGACGCCGGCGAACCCACTGGTGAGGCACATGTCGTGCAAAAATGGGCTGGAAAGTGTAGATCTAGATCTTAAGAATTCGACCCACAAAACCATCCAAAAAACACACAAAACACGGTAGAAGGAGACGGGATAAACCGGAGAGCTCTGTGTTGAGAGCAGAGCGAGAAAATAAAGACCCAAAAAAAGATTCGGCATGAGAATAACCTCAAAAGAGGCGGAAGCTTTGGTTGGTTGGTTGGTTGGTACGAGAGAAAACTCTCAAGGGTTTTGGGTGGCTGGTAGATTGGGCGGATGGAGGAGAAGGAGAGAAAGATAGGGTGGCAAGGAAGGGGGAGAAGGTTACCGGGAAAGGTGGGGAGGAAAGCTTTTGGCTTCCCCCCATGTCGGCTTGCACAACGAAGAATTCACAAAGAGGAGAGAGAACGGAGCTTTGTGAGTTTTGCTTCCCTAAAATTCCTTGTCTTCCTTTTTGATAGCTAGAGGCATTTGTAGTCACCTAACCAGTCAAACATCCCACCCAACGTACATGGGACAAATTTCCCCCAAACAGAATTGAAGAGTTTATTAACCTGACATATATCCTCAAAATATGTGACTTTTATATACATTTTTAAAATGTACACGAGAATCATATACTTAGTTTGTCAGTTTACTAGACAGGGTTAAAAGAATTTCTTTCGACCCAGTTTATAACGAAAACTTTGATCTTGTGTATCCTCAGCCACAGTAATACATTCAGACCTAAGCATTGTGAAAATATTAGTAATACTGAAACTTGCTAAAGAGTTCCTATCATATTTGAATCTTTGGGGCTCCTCATGCTGACTTGATCGTTGTCGACACAGTTTCTTCGAAACACCAGTAAGGATCAAGTCTCCGGAACAACAAAGGAATGAAGGCAAAGTAGTAAAGCACATGAAGCAGGTGAAAATATAATAGAAAACCATATATATTAATTCCTAAGAACAAAAGCATAGCAAATTAGTCATCAAGCCCCCTTTTTTCCATATCGACAAATATACAATCGGAGAGACACAAGTTAAAAGAGTATTTTGGTCAGATGCAATGGCTGTAATTACAGAACAACTCCAAAAGGCACTTTCAGATCGCCACTTCACAATCATACCAATAACCTTTGTATATCCTCCTTGTTGGGTCAGGAATTTTTTTTTGAATATCTTCACCCTCGAAAACTGCTACATTCTGATGAGAAGTTTGATTTTTAACCTTGCCTTATATCGAGAAAAAAGGCGGAGGGCAGGCAAGAGTGCATGGGTTCTTCACGATTGCACACGAGCATCAAGTTCAATTTGTGATTGATGTACCACATTTGGAGAATTCTTGAAGCTCATGGCAAAGATAGTCAGCTTTCTAGAATTGCAAAACCAAATATTTTCACCTTTTTCTGCTGTAATAGACTCCACCGCTCGAGTAATTCTGATGCCGATGACGTGATCCACTACCCCTACCTCCGGTTCCTTCCCAAGTGCTGCCACGGGCGGAACCCCTGTGGGAACCTTGTGACCAGTTAACTGTTTGGGCACCCAATCCATTAAGCTCCTCCTCTTCTCTATCATTGTACTCCAATACCAGCCTCTTGATGTCCTGTTTCTCTTCAAGCTCAGCTGCTTCTTTCTGTTTTGTGCTCTGCACAAGCGAGCAATCCCGAGGGATGTACATCTGCTTCATCTGCTGCTTGTTCCCACGCTTCACAAGAACTTTCACCTGAACCTCTTTGCTTCCTCCAGTCTCCTCATCTAATGCCTCATCGCCACTGTCCCCTCCAACACCCCTTCCATGATGGTCCTTTGTGGACCCCTCAAACACATTCATTGGTATCATCATATTTAATGCAGGTCGGCCCCGCAGCTCTAGACGGCGCTGGTCCATGCTCTCCTGCACTCGTGATTAAGATAATGGGAATACAGAGTTACCAATCCTTCAGCATAATATCAATTTAGAGAAATATAGAGTTTGAGAAAATTTTAAAAGCCAACATCAGCTCAACCAGTAGAATTTGTGAGTGGAGTGGGCACAATTCCATTCCACCTGAACCAGATGTTGGTGTCATATAATAACATGGATAGTCCTACTGGATTTTGTAAGAACGTCAACCAAAAATAGTAGCAGCAAACTAATAAAGTCCCAAAAAATATCTTCCAAGAAATTCTAGCTCAGAAACTAAAATATTGCATGGGTGAGGCACCAGCAAATAGGAACACAAATGACAATCTAAATCATACCTGCACTACAGCCCTAAGCTCCAACTCAAAACTGGCTTCTTCCTGAGGGTCCACCTCCGCAACCTTCTGTCTGACATGGACTTCGTCATCATCATCAGAAGCAGGTCCACCCCTGTCATCATCATCTTCATCCTCACTATCACATCTACCATCATGATTCTCTTCATCCAAATCTTCATCATCATGTCCCTCTGGCTCTATGCTGCCACTCCCCGAATCACTATCACTGTCGCCAATGTCATGCGCCTGACCGTTTTCCTCAGCACCATTCACTCTGCTCTGTCCATTTGCTGAAATGGATTTGGAAGTAGTCCTGATTGGAGCATTTTCTGTGTCAGAGTGTTTCTCATTATTGGCCTTGTCAGTTGAAACAGCATGTTCATGCTCCTCAAGTTCTATTAGAGCTGTATTCACTTCTTCAATGGATGAGTATCGAGTCATGTTGGGCCGTAGTTCTACAAATAAGTCCTGCAAATGCCCCAATTTTAGGATCTTACCCTTACGGAAATGTGGTTGATATTATCTAATAAGTTCATTACAGAAAGGGCTGATTCTTAAAGTAGCATATGCAAAGAACATAAAGGGAAAGTATCTTGGATCAAGAAAGTAAATAGCTTTCTAACATCAAACATTTATGTTTCCTCACTTTCCAATCTAACAAAGATTCTAAAAGCTTCATGACAGATTGCAGTGAGGTACTCCGCGCAAGCTAATTGCTGCATAATGCAGTTGCTCTTCTGTTTCACAGATAATGGTCAATGCGCTAACCAAGTTTTACTTTGAATACTGGACATTCTTACCAATTGATAGCAAATCTGTTATTTCTCAAAATTGCAAGCAAATACCACCACTAGTTCTTTTCAGATTAGAGTAGAATATTACCAGAGAATGCTATCACCCGGATGGTTTATGTATAGGATGGTAGAATCCAAATAACGTGGTTTTTTTTTGTAACAAGTCATAACATGTTCAAAACACTGAATTCAGTAATCCAAAAAACGTTTCCACATAACCCTTAACAGGATAGGAGGTTTTGGGGAGGACAATAGTTCAAACTTTCAGAAATAGATAAACAGTTTGTGTATTTCAAAGGTACATTGTCTCATTAAAAATCTATTGATAGAATAGAAATAAATCTTGAATTAAATAGTCGCTCAACATGCTCAACATGCTCAAACTCTAAACTCTATGATCTCAGCTTGACAAAAGCTGGGGTACTCCCACACAAAAATATGGCATACAATTCCTTGTCCCAGCCGGAGGACCCTGAGATCTGATTAAACCAAGGGGAAGCTCTTGGAAGTGGGATTCCAGCCAATCAGCACAAGAATTTGCTTTCCTATAAAAGTAATAAAGGTGGCAGATCCAGCCTTGCTGCCACTGTAGTTTAATGAGTCAAAAGAAAGAAAGACAAAAAAAAAAAAAAAATCTTGCTGCCGCAGCTCAGGATAAGTTTCAATGATTACCTAAGCCTCAAGCAAGGTAAGGTTTTGTCCTGCTTTATTATATGCGCCTCTAGAATCAGATTCTAGTGGAACATCCCTTACTCCCCACTCCCAAACTAACTAAACAGCAAATGGATAGAGTTCAGCTATTAATTTTCCTACCACATACAAAAGTATAGAGCTTCAATTCCTGCTGTGTCAACAATGGTTACCTCTCATTTTTATATTTTAAACCATTACTACCTCCTTCCTCAACCTTATTGCATAATCCTTTAAATTTACTGCTTAGCGAGCTTAATGAATTAAATGTTCGTATAGATTGTGATCTACAAAAGTTAGGGAAAAAAGAAAGAGCTGCATGACTAACCTGTAAGTCAAATTCAACATCCAGCGGCAGTGCACCTTTGCTGAGAATATACCTCTGGAAATGTACTAAGAATCTATCAAGTTTCCTCTTGGAAGAGCCTCGATCAAAGTAGTGCCCACAGGTTTCAAGAAGAGTACTAACCATCCTGATGCGGAAACAATCTTCTGGTGGATCTAGTGCATCTTGCTAGAAGCATTAAAAAGAATGCATGTGTTATCCATGTCTTACACAGTAATCAGAAACATTTATATGCTTTGTAAATCATACTGGCTTCTTACTCCTGTGTTACACACGAGGGCATGCAAACCCATCAACACACATGGGACCAATTTAACTCGAGAATTTCCTAGTAAGCAACTTGTTCGATGCATAGATGTCAATATCACCACAATTAGTGGGATACTAACCCAACTGGAAAGGCATGTCAGACACAAGAGAACATGACACCTCATCCACCTGTGTCTGACACTCGTTTGGAGAAACATAAAAGGATTTAACTTCATTTACTATCCACAAGTTTGCTGCATGCAACCAAAATCGTGTCTAGTAATTTAAATTCAAAACTACATACAAAGCCATGTTCTCACGTTTAGATTGCTGGGAGTTGCTTGGTCCAGAACTAATTTCCATGTCTGCAGATCATACCATTACAGATAATTATTCATTCTTAAAACATGCCATTCCTCAAAGATTTCTCAAATCCATGAACCAAAATACCCATTTATTAAAACTAGTGCACTTATGCATACACAAAACTAGTCTTCTGCTTCCCTCACTGTGTAGAAGATAATAAGAAAAAATGTATATGACTACAAGTCAAGCACATATTACGAACTCTGGTCTTCTACAAGTGTATAAACACATAAACATTAACAAAAACAATGTAAAGTAAACCAAACCCATTTTCAAACCCATTAATTCTATTGTCATAGATAAAATTCACAATCATACTTAAAAACAGAAAAAAGCTTTTGGAGATGTTCACAAAAATAAAAAAGGTACAAATCCATACCTCTGGAGTGCCCTGGCCGAAGACAAGAATCAAATAAAGTGTCTCAAAAATAACAGATGAATCTACATGCTCATAATTGTATAGCTCCCCTAAGAACCGCATATGGGCAATGCGTCTTTGTTGCATCCCATAGTCATTTAGTTCTAGCCCAAGCCTGATCTCCTCCAAAACCTGAAAGTAAAGTAATTATCATTGACTTATCAACAAACAGTAAACTACAAAAAACGCAGGAATGTCTGCAAAAATACACACTTCATATGTAAGAGGGTTTGTTTTGCGGGAATATGTATTATTTCTTTCAGCCTATTTCCTTTTGGGGATGTGTGGGGTTTTTAAAGATACTTCTCTCCATCAAACAGCAGCCCTACACCATATTCTAATAGTGGAGAGATTAGAGAAGAGGGCCCAAGTGGTTTTAAGCTGGCAAGTTATACTCGAGACAATGAATCGTCTGAGCATCCTTTGGTAGATCACTAGGTAACCACATTTCTTTGGTCATGAGTCTTTTCTTCCTTTGGGGTTTGCCACTAACTAGCACTCATATTCACTCTCACTCTTTGCTCGTCAGCAGAAACTTCTGAATACTTAAGGAAAAAACAATTGACACAGGAAAACCATAATCCTAATAGGCAAAGGCAAAATGCAGACCCAGACAACCTTGTAAATGCCTTTGCAAACCATTCTTCAAAAAAAAAAAAATAAATAAATGCCAGTGCAAACCAGAGTCAAGTGTTTACAAACAGCAGAAAGCAGAACTGAAATCAGTTTTGCATTTTTTGCATCAAAGAGAAAAAGATTGTCATATGATAAGATAAATCAACAGCTTACCACTGAAAACAAAATTGGCATGAAGCAGATCCTGAAAAGTTATGTACACACACACATGCACGCACACGCAAACAGAGATGTACACACCTGCACGCATATTCACATACATGTTTTTTTTTTTTTTTTTTATAACAAATAAATAATCTGATATCAACTCTTGAGGGCTCTTACCATTTAACCTTCATGATGTGAAAGCTTCTAGTTAGCACCCCAGCAATGGTCTAGAAATAACCTAGAATCGAGAACTAACTAATGTTGTTCATCATCAATAACATCAAAGTATATTGTCTCCTGCATAGAATGAAAAATCCAAGAGAAATTCCATGACCACACCCTCCACCCCATTTCTTAGGGGGAGGAGCCATTTGACCAAGAGTTCATTGGCAATCCAGTGCCCTGTAGCCAGTTGTAAAACAACACAGACTTTCATTTCAGCACAATATCCCAAGGATAAAGAGTAGAAGCTCTTGAACATGAACAAAAAAAGCCTCTGAAATGCCGAGTTGTGCACAGGAACCAACAACACATCCAGATTTTACTCTCAGATCTCGACAGGCCGAGGATAAGAAAAAAAGCTCTTCAAGTCAAACAACAAATACAAGTCAATTATGGAGAGCTTATTTCTAGCAGTTTATGTCTATATCGAACCATCTGTTTATGTCAAAAACTTCTATTTATTTTTACACTTTCTATCTCTTCTTTTCATTTTCACTTCAAAAGGTTGAAAACAACAGCTGGGGTTTTTGGTGTTGCTTTTTACTTTCAGAACATAAACAGTGCATTCCAACAGGCCATAACTTCCCCAGGCAAGCATTTTCTACCATTAAAGCATTGCACAAATTAACAAGCTTGCACAATCAAAAGAAACATATGGTATCCTCTCAAAAAGAGAAACATATGGTAGAGAAGATGGTTATCAAGAAACAAGTAAGAGAATCTAGATTCTTTCTCAAAATTAAGATTGTGCAACTCAACAAAAAGATATCTGAATTGAAAGTTAACAAACCTCATCAACAACAGCTACGGCAAATTCATCATGATAGCGACTCAAACCAGCAGTAAGAGAAGCAATTAAGTGAATCTGACCATACTTCCCCTTGTGAACTTTCATAAAGCATTTTAAAAGATATGGCTCACATTCACTCCACGGAAATTTCCGAAGTTGTCTCAAGACATGCTCAATGGTGGTTTTATCAAGATCTGAAAATAGCAATTTCCTAATATACTGCCAAGGAAAAAAAATCAAACAAAAGGTCAAATAATAATTTGAATATGAAAACAGATTGGAAAGAGAGGAGGGGGGTTTGAACCTGAGAAATGAGTCACACCTGATATAATGGAGGACGGACTTTAGTGACCCGTGCAGATCTTTCAGGTGGTTTGCACAGGTAGTAAGCATTTTCTACAAGAGTGCTGTGTCGAGGATCCAAATTTTTGACATTTTTCAAGCGCATCAATATTTCCAACATGTTAGCCATCCGTATGGTAGTTTCAGGAGACCGATAAAGAAAACGGCCACATGTCTCAAGAAGATTGCATGCAACATCAATGTTGTGATGAGTGAAATCATCTAAACAAGCCTGGTGAGACACAGAAAGCATAATGCAAGCAAAAGCAGTTATATAATGAGAAATCATATTGATGAGGCTGGTAAGAAGAGAAAGCATGGATCCATAAGTAGTTAATATGAAGTAAAGTCTCAACCTCAACGGAAAATATTTTTTGATAAGTAAAAAAAGGCCTCTTTTCACGCTGAAGAGTAAGAAATATTTATCTCAGATCTCAAGAGATTGCATAAACTCCTTCTAAATTCCTCTTTCAATTAAATTTCAATCGACCAAGAGCTGAAGTTAAACAAAACCATGCAAGTAATGAAAATAAGAACAATTAAAGCTGACTGCCTGGAAAAATATCTCCAAGTTTCTTGTTGACTCTTTTGCAACCAAAAGGCATATAGGACCCATAGACAGTATCAAGTATTGAAAGCAAAAGGCATATACTACCATACCCCACACTTAAGGCTTAGAGACCCATATTTTCAATAGCACACAAAGCTATTAAAAATATAAATGTCAATCAGCTATTCTTCATATACCTTTAAACAGCTAAAAACAAGGCCAGCTGGTGCAATTTTAAACTTGCAGAGTTCTCCAATAAACCTAATATTCCTTATCTTTGTTTCAATATTCATTTGATCCTGCAGAAATCACAATTCAAAATGAATGAAAATCATGAATAACTAATCAAATGAAAATGAATACCTGAGCAGCAAGACATAAGAAATAACCAGCCCCTCCTATTTATGAAGAAACGTATTGACATGTGAAAGTATACCTTTTTATTGATTAAGAAGTTGAACTCCTCCTCCAACATCTGCAAAAGCATAGAAGAGACATCCTTCATACAAGTTGACAGTGTGGCAACCATCCGTGAGTAGTATGGTAGTAGTTCCAGAGATGTCCTTGGGACATTAAACAATGCCCTCACAAGCTTTTTTCTACTTGACTTTGAATTTAAATAACAAAATTCTACCTGAAAGTTGAAATAAAGAACAATAAGATCCTCATTGTAAAGAATTTTGATACCAAAATATTAAAATTGGTAGTAGAACAATAAAGCCCAAAGGAACAGAGATATGATTACTGTCAGTTGATCGATAAGATCACGGCTCACGCAACCCGGGAGCCTCTGTAATAAAGCATCCAAATTTGTGCCTTCAATACTTTTTAGTTTCTCCTTTTCATTTTCTCCCTTTTTATCTACTTCTTTTTCTTTCCCTTTCTCTTTGTCCGAATCTTTAGTCTTTTCTTTATCTTTTTCTTCCTTATCTTTTCCCTTCTCTATGTTTTTCCCCTCCTGCAAATCGCCAGACTCTGCAGAAACCTCTGCTGTATCTGGGGTAGCATGTTGACCTTGGTCTGATTCAGGTGCCAGTTCCTTACAAAAGAACCAATTTTCAAGCGAGTAAGACAGCATTTTCACAAAATAGATACATTTGACCCTCTAAAGATAAATTTCAATAATTTCCATCTATTAAACTCTTTTTTTATAAAGCAATAAAATAGCATCTTGGATAAAATCATGTCAAACAGTCGAAATTTTTTCCCAAATGTTTTCCAATCAATGAATAAAAGAAAATATCGATTTTGGCAGGAGTGTTACAGCTAACTCATTAAAAAAAACCAGAGCCTTTTTAATAATTCAGAGCTTCAGTTTCTTACAGTATGTTGCTCCTGTGTCTTCGCAGATTGCTCATTCACTTTAGGCTCTGCTTCTCCCAATAATACTGCTGGTACAAATGCTCTAAAGATATAGATACATCAAATCTTAGTATCTTTTAAAGAGAAATTTTGCTTTTACAACACCACCATAATGATTGACACATTTTCTTTTATAAGTAATCACAAGTTCATTAAAAGCGCAAAGGCGCACCCAAGTACACATGATGCATGCAAGAGAGACACCTATCTAGAAGAAGAGAGAAGAACTAGAAAAACTTGAAAGCTAGAAATATTAAAATAAAGACAGCAGCCCAATGGTAAAGTGTCTAAAAGCGAAAAGCTGTAATTCCACCGATGTTCGCTCACGGTCTTGAAAGTTCCGATAAATTTCTTTCCCTCCAAAGACACATTAAACTTATCAAGTGGAAATTTTTGTTTAATCTTTAAAAGTGACTACTGATCAACATATAATATCTGACAGAGACAAACCTGAGATCAGGTAAGCATTCATAGAAAGCCCTGGTATCTTCGTCGTCCCATATAGCTTCTAGAACAGAAGAATCTTTCCCGGAAACAGGAGGTGAAGCATCCTCCCCAGTAGTAACCCTAGTAGTGTGACCATCCTCTGGCATCACTGGAGGCTGCATATCAAGGGCTTCTGCTAAACTGCAAAAATAAGAATTTACACTATAAGAGGAAAAGAAGAAAAATTATTAAAATGGAAATTTATGAAAGGCATGTCGAAGCTGAAGCAAGATCTAGTTTCTAGCAGCCCATTAAGTACAAAGAAGGTGGGAGTGCAAGTTTGGGATGCTTCTTGAGATTGAGATAATGCAAGGGGATAATGCATGCAATCAAGTACATCCAAGTAAGCATTTATGATGCAAGGAAATAGCAAATAACAAACATCCTTGGGCTTGCTAAAAGGCTTTGCTCTTGTGCTGCAGCATCCATCCCATCCATACTCCGAAATCACCCCTAGCTACCTATTTTCAACTCTATACATGAGCTACAGAAATCTCAGCTATTACACCGTTGCTAGAAGCAGTAAGAATATTACACCATCCCTGAGAGAAAATATTCTTATTGCAAGAACCGCCTGAAAATTTATTGGCTGACCACTTACAGCTCAGAAGTCTCTGTGACTTGTGATTGAAGTGAAGGCTAAGGCGAAGAACTAAAGCAATCATGCAAGTAAGAACTTTGAAGAAAACATTTACAAATAAAGAAAATTAGCAAGAGACTTGACATTTACTTGAATTGCTGCATCTTGCTCCATGTTCAAACTAAAATCATTCACAGTTAACATCTACAGAAAACTACTGATCCTACTCTATAAGCTGACTTCAGAAGTCCAGCTTTGACACCTCCTCAGTAGCAATTCTTATGTTATGATCTACCTGAAAATGTCAAATTTTACATCTACAGCTTCCTGACTGAGCATCCACGACTGTTTTCAAGACTCCCAGTCAAACTACTGTTGGCCAACATTTCAAAGAAAAAAAATTATTTCCAGAAGTGAATTTGTATATTTCAACAAATATTTTCAAAGTTATGCCACCTTCAATTGCACTAGCATCTACGTCATATATATCTACAGACCATGCTAATATTTTTTTACATAAGCCATTGATTCACCAATTAACGAAGATGACATAAATCCACATCTGGATCATGTGCCTAGTATCCACATTCAGCTGTATGCTATACTCCATCCTATATTAATATGATTTCTGATTGTATTTATGTCAGAGACATTTAATTTTTATGACAACGAAAATTTTATGCATAATTTTTATTTTTTACGAAAATTTTATGCATAATTTTTATTTTTTTTCTAATTTTTTTTTATGTATATATAAGGAATTGTAAATTCATTAAAATGCGCAAAGGCGCAATCCAAATACACAGGGAGCATACAAGAGAAAAGCCTATCTAGAAACGGAGAAGAGATCTAGAAAAACATAAAAGTTTGAAATGCTAAAATCTTAAAATCTGAGGCAGCAACCCAATGAAAGAGAGCCTTAAAGAATAAAATTTTTAATTCCAGTAAGGTCCTCTCATAGTCCTCAAAGCTATGATCGTTTCCTTCCCTCCATAGGCACCACATAAGGCAAGGCGGGATCATCTTCCAAACTGCATCAACTTGAAACCTACACCCCGGCACTCTCCAACAGGCAAAGAGATCTACCACCCTTCTAGGCATTACCCAAGCCAGCCCTACACTATTGAAAATAGTATTCCAAAGTGCACCTGCTATCTCACAAAGGAGTAGAAGATGGTCCATTGACTCCCCATTCTTCTTACACATGCAACACCACTCAACCACAATGATACGTCTTTTCCTAAGATTATCTATGGTGAGGATCTTCCCTAAGGCAACAAACCAAACAAAAAAAGCCTCTCAAGGGAGTCTTGTTCTGCCAAATACTCCTCCAAGGGAAGGGAGTGTTATCATGGGGGACAAAAACATGATAGTAAGATTTAACATCGAACAACCCTCTCCTAGAAGGAATCCAACAAAGTCTGTCCTCACCACCCCGTCTCACTCTAATAGAATATAACAGAGAGGAGAGAGGTAAAGAGATCCATCTCTCAATTATGAGCCGTTCTGAGAAAGTTAAAATGCCATTAATGAGAGGCAATGAAAAGCTCCAAATAGTTTACCATTGCAGCATCCTTAAAACGGGCAATGCTAAACAAGTCTAGAAATGATGTCTTGCGAGCTTGATCCCCACACCAAACATTATGCCAGAATCGAATTTTATAGCCATTCCAACCCCCCCCCCCCCCACCCCCCGCCCCCCGGCCCGCGTCATATTTGGAATCCACAACCATTAGCCTCTCTCTCATGAACATAACGCCACAACCACTTCACTAGAAGAACCAAGTTGAACACAGGTAAATTCCAAACCCCCAGCCCTCCTTCAAATATCGAAATACATACCTTAGTCCAGCTAACCAAGTGAAATTTGAACTCTTCACTCATGCCACCCTTACAAGAAATCCCACTGCAACTTTTCTAGGCGATTCGCAAACCCAATTGGAAGGGGGAAAAGAAACATGAAATAGGTAGGCATATTAGATAAAGTGTTTTTAATCAAAGTAACTTTCCCACCCTTTGATAAGGACATCATCTTCCATCCAACCAAATGACACTCCATCTTCTCAATGATGTCATCCCAAATAAACTTGGCTTTAAATGAAGCTCCCAAGGGAAGACCTAGGTATTTCATAGGTAAGGAAGGTACTCTGCAGCCCAAAATACTAGCCAGAACTTCAACATACATTACATTGCCAATTGGGACTAACTCTGATTTAGTCAGATTAATCCTTAGACCAAAAACTGCTTCAAAGCATAAAAACAAATTGCGCAATTTGCAAAAGGTGATATGGATTTGCCTCACTAAAAATCAGGGTGTCATTCGCAAACAAAATATGAGAAATGTTGATAGCACCACCACTCCTTGACCCCACCACGAAGCCTGATAAAAGACCCCATCCACTAAGTTGAAATCATTTTACTTAATGCCTCTATAACAATAACAAAAAGAAAGGGAGACAAACGATCTCTTTGGCCCACAAGAGCTACTAAAGAAACCTAACGGGGTCCCATTCACCAAGACTAAAAAGCGCACAGAGGAAATATAGTAAGCCACACATTTACACCATCAAAACCCAAAACTGCATCTCTTCAACATATATAAAAGGAAGTCCCAATTGACATAGTCAAAAGCCTTTACAAGATCCAATTTGCACATTACGCCTGGAACCTCGGATCTAAACCTACTATCAATGCACTCATTGGCAATGAGAACTAAGTCTAGGATCTGACTACCCTTTATGAAAGCAATCTAAGGCTTAGAAATAATTTTCTCCACAACCATTTTGAACCCTAGAACTTTGGCCACAATCTTATACACTCCACCCACTAGGCTAATAGGTAGAAACTCGTTAATATCAACGGCCCTTGGTTTCTTCATAATAAGAGAAATGAAGGTGGCATTGAAACATTTTACAAATGTACCTCTAGCATAAAATTCATGAAAGACATTCATGAGGTCTGCTTTAAGCACCTCCCAACAAGCTTGGAAAAAATGCGTAGTAAAACCATCTGGACCCGAGGCCTTGTCATCATTAAGGGCTTTCACCACCTCAACAACCTTGCCATCCTCAAAGGGTCTCTCTAACCAATTGGCCTCCTTCCCTCCCCCCCCCCCCCCCCCCCCCCTTCCCCAACCCCACCCCACCCCACCCCAATGGAATCAAGCGGGAGGCCATCCAACCTAGGACGCCAACCAAACTGCTCGGTAAACAAGCTCTCGTAGAACTGCACAATGTGATCTCTGATGCTTGACTGGTCTAAATAAATTGTACCATTAACCACCAGCTACTCAATAAAATTATTCCTTCTATTCGAATTGGCCACTCAATGGAAGAACTTTGTGCACTTATCACCCTCTCTTAACCATAGTGCCCTCGATTTTTGCCTCCAACTCACCTCCTCCAAAAGCGTACTCTCTATCCAATCCATTAGTCACCATGACCTTCCTCAATATCTCCTCCTCAACTAGGCCTCTCTCTACCTCCAAACCTTCAAGGGCCCGTAAATCAACCAAAAGACGCTGTTTCTTTTGAATCTGTTTTTAGATCAATAAGTTTGTTGGCTAGAATGTAGCTTGGAGAACCTTGAAAGTGATAAGAGGACCACCACTATTTCACCCTATCTAGAAAACCCTCTAACTTTAGCCACATGTTCTCAAATTTGAGGTATCTTTTAGCTCTAGGAATGCCTCCACAATCGAGAAGAATACGAAAATGATCTGAACAACGTCTAGGTAACCTCTTCTGGAGCGAATCAAGGAATGGGGATTCCCAACTTGGGGTAAATAGGAATCTATCGATTTTAGACCAAGAGGAGGGTCCCTATTACTAGTAGGGGTGGGGCGGGATTGAGGCTTTTCCCCAACCCGCCCTGGGGTCATCGGGTTGGAAAATTCAAGCTCGTTACCCACAACATACCCCTTCTTTCCGCAAGGTTTCGGGTTTGGCAGGGCGGGATCACGTTCGGGGTCAAGTTCGGATTGTTAGAAATAGTCTCTGTTAGAACTTATAAACCTGTACCAACGAAGATGGAGAAACTTGGTGATCAAGATCGAGATCGAGATCTCGATCTCGAGAGAGAGAGAGAGAGAGATGGAAATTGGAACTTTTGAGACTAAGAGAGAGAGAAACCTGTGCTGGCGGTGAAACTTTTGAAGAACCCATTTGAAACCCTGAACCGTATAAGAAAGAAGGGGATGAAAATTGGAATTTGAGAGACGAAAGATCACGATTCAGGCATCTTGATCTTCAGGATGCGCCGTCTGAGTAACATGAAGAAGTGCATATTAGATTAGGGACAAAACAAAAAAGAAGCCAAAGAACAACAGGTTAACGTAGATGCCACCATTTCCACAATCACTCGCGGGAAAATCTGCTTCTGCCTTCTTGTGAGGTATACCAAGAAACCCAGTTTTTTGATAATGCATATAAACCAGATTTAAGAAACTGTAGCGAGGAATATGAGTTGGGTTCTTCTCGGTGGAAAAAAATATGCATATATACCACCACCATCGGGGCGGGGCGGGTTTGGAAAAAACCCATTCCCGCACCCCGCCCCGTACTGCTCGGTTTCAACATTTGTAAGCCTGTGTCATAATTTTTGTACCAAAAAAGCGGTACTTGCGGGGCAGATCGGGGCGGGTACGGGCAGATTATGCCCACCCCTAATTACTAGACCACGTAAAAGAGCCGCCCACAAGGGGAATGTCCATGAGCCTCTTTCTCCTCTCCTATTTATAGTCGCCATGGAGGCTTTGAGCAAAATGCTCTCTGGTGTTGTTGATTGTGGTCACCTCTCAGGCTTTTCGGTGGGTTCTAGGCCTGCCGTGATCAACATTTCTCACTTGTTGTTTGCAGATGACATCTTGGTCTTCAGTGAGGCTAATCCTGACCATCTTCGCTACCTGCGTTTTCTCCTAGTTTGTTTTGAGGTTGTCTTTGGTTTAAAGGTCAATTTGGCTAAATCTCTCTTGGTCCCTATTGGCAATGTGGATAATGTTGCCGAGTTGGCTTCTATCTTGGGTTGCGAGACTTCCTCACTACCCTTGAAGTATCTTGGCATGCCGCTTGGGGAGCGCCACAAGGCTACATCTACTTGGGATGATATTGTGGTTAATATGGAGTGTCGTTTGGCTAGTTGGCAAAGGTTGTATTTGTTCAAGGGTGCTAGGGTTACCCTCATCAACAGTACACTCTCCAACCTCCCTACGTATTTCTTGTCTCTCTTCTCCATTCCTACTCGTGTGGCCAACCGCTTTGAGAAGCTCCAAAGAGATTTTCTTTGGGGAGAGATAGGTGAAGAATTCAAATATCACTTGGTCAGATGAGACAAGGTTTGCTCTCCGATCTCTGAGGGAGGATTGGGTATCAGAAACTTGAGGAATTTCAATTGAGCCCTCCTAGGCAAATGGCTATGGCGTTATGGGTCTGAGCGAGATGCTTGGTGGAGAGTCGTGGTGGACTCTAAATATGGCAGCCTTAGGGGCGGTTGGTGCTCTCTCAAGCCGACAGATGCCTTTGGGGTGAGGGTACGGAAAAACATCAGGAAAGGCTGGATTTCGTTCTCTCGTTTCACTAGATTTTTCATGGGGGATGGCTCCAAGATCAGTTTTTAGCATAATTTGTGGTGTGGAGACACAACCCTTAAAGAAGCTTTTCCAGCTTTATTTGGCATTGCTCATCTTAAGGACACCGTTGTTGCGGATAATCTAGAACTGTTGGGTGACTCACTCCAGTGGAATGTGAGCTTCATCAGAGAGGATCATGACTGGGAGGTGGATGTCTTTGCTTCTTTCTTTCAATTGCTTCATTCAGTCAAAGTGAACCGAGACAATGAAGACAATTTGTAGTGGGCCCCCTCCAAAAAAGGAGTTTTCAAAGTCAAAACCTTCTTTTACCCCTTAACTAGCGCTGGTAGCAGTTGCTTTCCCTGGAAAAGTGTTTGGCGTACTCAAGCTCTTCCTAGGGCTGCTTTCTTTATGTGGATTGCGGCACTTGGTAAGATACTCACCCAGGACAAGCTTAGGAAACGACATGTTATCGTGATCAACCGATGCTGCATGTGCAAGAAGACCGAGGAAACTGTGGGTCATCTTCTTCTCCACTGCAACGTGGCTTCTGTCTTGTGGAATTCTCTCTTCAGCCGTTTTGGGATGTCTTGGGTTATGCCTAGACGGATTATTGACTTGCTTGCATGTTGGCGGTCATCTGGTAGATCAAGGAGTGCTGTTGTTTGGAAAATGGTGCCTATTTGTATCTTTTGGTGCTTATGGTGGGAAATAAACAATAGGAGTTTTGAAGACTTGGGAGTTTTGAAGACTTGGAAAGAACCTCGGATGAGATCCTTTCCTTGTTCTATCACCCTTTGTTTTGTTGGACTTCGGCTTATGTCCATCCTTTGTATATTTCTTTTTCTGACTTTCTCACTCGCTTTTCTATTTCTAGATAGGTGTTTTCCCTGTATACTGCCAGTGTACTAAGAGGCGCCTTACGCATTTTCTATAAAATTGATCTCTTACCTATCAAAAAAAAAAAGAAATGAAATCAGAAACTTCAACATAGGGGCTTCACCAAATCTCTCACTCGAAAAACGAGTTACACTGAATTCCCACCGATGCACCGGGGTAGGTCCCACCAACTTAGCAAACCAGTCAGTTCATCCCACAAAAACCTTCTATCACCGTTGGCATTTGGACCATAAACACTTTAAAACGCCCAAGCAAAATTATCCTCAACATTTCTGAAAGAAACGGCCGTTGAGAATTCACCCATGCATCCATCAATTTGCTCCACCACCCTCCTATCCCACATAAGCAAAACACCACCGAACGCCACCCCCCCCCCCCCCCCCCCAATCTACATGACTACACCCCCACAAGCTACGCACAACATTATAGACATAAATATTAAATAAACAATGATGGTGCAAGGTCACCAAAGTTGATTGGCCGTATTTATAGTTATTGCACAAAAAACCCAAAAATATCTATGACACACACAAACATAAGTACACTAACTATTAAGCATACAGAAAATAAATTATCTCGTGAGACATCACATGATTAAAGCACAAAAAATGTCAAAGCAATAGAATATTGTAGGCATTGCGATACAAACGGACACCGACCCTATCATTCCAGCAACCAGCGAAATAGATGCAACAAAGACTACAAAATCATAAATTAACTTACGAAGAGACGTTGCGGTACAAATGGTCGTAAGATTTTCGTAGCTTTTCATATGAAGAGACATTTTCATCACTGAGCTCTCCTTTAGCATTAAGGATCTTAGCATTTTCATGCTCCATTTGATGAAGTGACTATAAAGAAAAAAAGTAAAAAAAACCCATCAATTACAACCATCATGAAAAAATAAAATCCATCAGGATCTAAAACATGAAAGTACGAAAAGTTTAAGTTCAGCTCCTAACCAACCCAAAAAAAAGGGAGTAACTTCAATAATATCAAGAGTCTTACAGAATGCTCGGACTGAAGTAGCTCAGCTGCAGCATCATAATATGTATGGAATGCCTTCCTGAAGAACTTTTTTTGATCTGACGTGATATTAAGGACCTTAAAAAACTGTAGCAGTGTCAGTAGAGTAACTACAGAATAAAAGAACACTGCAAAATAAATCCTTAACACCTCAAGAAAATATCAAAAATGAACACAAAAAAGACAAGTGTGTTACATATTATCATGAAAAGATAACCTCTGAAATGAGAAGAAATTTAAATGGTAATTATAAACAGAAAATATACCTCCACTTTGGATTTTAAAGCAATCAAAGAATTACTCATGTCAATGAAAAGCCATAAACATCACTGGCATGATAATGCTAATAGGAAGAAAATAAGTTATGTATAAGGACCAAAGAAAAATTATACCTCTTCATGAATTTCTTGTCCAGAGAGTGGAAGTCCCAGGAAAATTCTTCCTTGTCGAGCAAAACTACCAAGAAGGGTCAAATTCGTCTGAGTAGTATCCCTGTCCTTTAAATGTTCTAAGCCAGTAAGATCCTTAATTATATTAATGAAAATGCCACTGTCTTCTATAACTCCAACAAAGTAAAGTTCCAAAAGGAGTTTTAAGGTGCTGCGCTTTTTCATGGCCTTCAAGTTCCTATCTGCATCCAAGTCATCCCCAGACTTCCCAGGAAAAAAGACCTTCAAGAGCCCTTGAATCAGGCTTGGTGAGAAATCTTTGTACCTCTGATGAAGCAAAGAGCATATCTTTGAAAAATAGACGAGTGTCAGATAGAGTGCAGAAGAACAGGTAAAAGGCATAAATATTATTCATATGATTGTCGCTAAGCTTCCATGGAAGAAGTACATATATGCATTAAATAATAGACAACAAAGCTTTCACACATGTCCATGCATGGTATATACCTTCTCAGATAAGCAACCCACTCTAACATGTAGAAGTAAAAAATTGCACTAGAAAGTAAAGCTTCAAGATATTCAACCCTAAAGAGTACCTGGACTGCTGCTTGTATATCTGAACTTCTAAGCTTGGCATCACAAATTGCTGTCACAGCTTCACTAACAAATTTGCTTAGGTTGACACCTCGCAAGTCTTCCATCAGACCTTCACGCTGCTCTTCGTTTATCTGCTTTAGTTTTTTTATAACTGCTGTATTGCGTTTAATGCTGGAATCCAATGTCCTAAGGAATCCTGAATCTGGAGGTAAGGTCAACAGTATCAATATTTTGAAAACATAATATTGTCAAAGGAAAAAAAAAAACCAGGAGTCAATTTTAGAAGCATTAGAGAATCTGCCCACTATGCCTGGGAAAGGAGAGAAGGAAAAGCCTCGCTGAGATGTTCTTGAAAAACCACTCCAAAGAAAATTTAATGTAATCTAACCATTTACACAAAAGCAAATATCTGCAAATTATTTTTTTAATTGATGATAAGCAGTGATTGTGATAGCAAGCAATTTTACAAGAAACAACACAACCTATAGTTAAATCCGGCTTGTAATTCAAATTAGAAATTCTAACAACAATGATTATGAAACAAAACTGATCAAACCAATATACTAGAAAGAAACCCAAAGGTCAACCACAAATAATAATGAATCAAAACATCTGTAAAGAGACTCCTAATTTCTTTTTCTTTTTCTTTTTTTGATAAGTTAAATTTTATTGAAAAAAAAGAATATAAGGCGCCCTTAAATACATTAGAAATATACATAAGGAGAACCAAAGCTCACCCACGAAAACCCAACTAAAACCCCAAAACCTCGAAAAAAACAGCCAAAAAACAACCCACAAAAGAACCCGGAGCACCTAAGGAACAACCCACAAACCCCCAAGGCAAACAACCCTACAACATGAGGACCTTGTCTTTCTTACACCTAGAAGAAGCTTTAGTGTCACCGTAATTGACGAAACTTTGCAGATTTTGAAGCTCTCTCTTTCCTTCGCACTTCTTCTTCCGTTCACTGGCTTCACACTTATAGCCTTCAATCATCTCACCCTAGATCGCCCTGTACCTTTTAATGTGATCTTCATACACTGGGTACATCGTGCACACCCTCTCCCAAAGCTCATCAGCCTTCTTCCAAGCCTCCTCCTCCCAATTTTCGTTAAAAACCTCGGATTGGGAGAGGCCTGAATCCCAAGACAAAACACTTTGCCAGGTGTTGTAAAGAACCTCCTCAAGAGAGTCCTCCTCTGGAAGCATAGAAGCCGTAGAAATAGCCCCAGGAATTGTCGACAACGAGATCACCAACCTAGAAGTCGCCGGAACAGAAGCATATTCCGGCCCAGGAAACATCGGAACAAGACCAGGGGAAGGACCGTTGGCATCCTCCGGTGAAGACAAACCAAGAGGTGGCATCGACGATAGCTCCGACTGAAGAGGGCACCCAAAACAAATCGACGACGCCGGACCCCTCCTAATTTCTTTACAAAGGGGCAACAACCAAGTTGGCTCACTCAAACTCACTGAAGTTAATTTCAAGATATCCAAATGTCTAATAAGTAGCTCTAGAATTTGGAACCAACAAATCTCCACTGCCTGTCTATTCCTTCATACTCGACTCAAATGAGGCTAAAGTTATTCAAGAAAAACATTTCTAATCTTTGGATTTAAAATGATGCTGCCACGCATTCCATCCTGTTAAAACCCTAATATTTCAGCTCTCAAACCTGGCAGCTCCTTTAAAAGCATATCCTTTTTCCTCTCTCTTGTCCCAACCCAACTCCTCCAAAGCTCCTTCCCAATGAAGCAGAATTGAAGAACCAAACTTATGGCTACTAATTGAGCATAGTTGCACAAAACTCAAGTTAAAGCTAGCCTAAATAACTACATGCAACATAAATAGATGTGTAAACCATTTTTTTCAGTCAAAAGTATAAAAAAAAACTTTCCATTTCATACTCAAAATTTATTGTAGATTGAGAAGCGATCCACTGTCATTTACCTTTCTCAATATGGTCCTTCCTACCTGTAACTTGTCCAATTTACCTGGTAGTTACCTTGTTGATTTCTCACTGTACAAAATTTTTAGGTATTAAGAGACCCAGTATAAACTATTACTATTAGCTAAAAAGGATGGATTAACTTCTATTACAAGGTAATTGTGGGTGGTAAAGACAGGAAAACTGGCTGTTCTCTTGAAATATCTTTAAAATAACGAGGATGGTTTACCCTTGGATTGTGACTATTGGGATGGTTTAACCTTGGATTGGGCTTTGGATGGTTCTTTTGAGGAGGAGGCCTTGGTTATTCGGGACGCCATGGAGGAAGATTTTTTGTGAGAGAAGATGATAGCATGCCAAAAGTCAAAAGGCAAGAGGGAGCTACTGAATCTGCAAAGCTCCATAAATTATGGCGACACCTCAGTCTCCTCTAGGCGTAGTAAAGGAAAGGCAAGCATGTTGTAAGGTTGTGTGCTTTGCTGGGTTGTGGGTATTCTCTCGGGTCTATGGGTTTTTTCTCGTGTCTGGTCGGGCTCTTTTGTGGGTTGTTTTGGGCTTTCTTTCTTGGGTTCTGGGGTTCTTTTTCCGTTTTCTATTAATTGTTGCGGGTTAGCTTTTGATGTTTCTTGTGTATACTTCCTGTGTACCAAGGGGCGTCTTTACGCTTTTTTAATAAATCTTTTCTTACCTATAAAAAAAAGAAGAAAAAAAGGAAATTGCAAGTATTTTTTTATGAGTAAACGAAATATTATTAGAAAGTGCAAAATGCACTACCCAGGTACACAAGAAGTATACAAGAGATACACCTAGCTATGAGGGAAAAATAGGTTAAGAAAATCATGAAAACCTAGCAAATTAGGATAATCTAAAGTAGTTGCCCAATGGAAAAGAGTATTGAAGAAGAAAGACCTTCACCTTTATAGTGAATGCTAAGGAATTTATTCTTTGTAAGTTGTAACACCCAAACTTCTTATAATTGAATATTGATTTGATGCGGAATGGATCAAGAAACTATCCATGTTTCTAATGAGAAAATATCTTATGGAACAATTGTACCACATCATCTTCTCCTTTTCGATATATAAACCAATAACTGAATGACACGTAATCAAAATTCATAATTATACTACATGTCAGCCACTCTATCAATTCATAGAAAATCGAATTCCCCCATGATGCCTATATGCAAAGGCGCTTTCGACGTCGTTTGGTCCATACAAATACCCACCCACCCATCATTTTAAAACTAGCGCTCCTATGTGTCAGCCACTCTTTCTAAAATCCCAAAATCACTCCATAAAACAAAATCACCTAAGATTTGATTTTCTTTAAAACATCACTTAAGAGCATAGCTATATCAGAAGTATGTATTAGTCTTGTTCCTTTCATTATATGCTGTGACATCCAGTATAAACTACAAAACAATTATCCATGTTTTGCTTTCACACAGAAATTTGCATAGTTTTGAATGAATGGTCAATAATTTATTTTGCATGGTACACCCTGAAATTCTAGCAACAATTACTAACCAGGCCTTTCAGGATTCAAATTGCTTTGACGAAGAGCCATTTTTGCCTCCACTGATTTCTTAATTTCCTCAAGACGAGCAACAGCTTCCTGCAACAAAACGGAAAATAGTAGCCTTAAAAAATCATTTCTATAGTATTCTAGCATATTATTAATGTCATTGTTAACTAATTTCCATCATAACCCGACGCAGAGCAAATAGGATCAATTTTATCATGTGCACCAGTTTCTTGTGACATGTCAACAAGTGAATGCATAGTCTACAGAAACTCTCCTATTTCAAGTAACTTTGCAACTAGAAAGATGAGTCATAATGCATTAGCTTTCAGTAACAGATACACCAATCTCACCTCGTCATCATGCTTGCCTCGATTTTCAGCTCCAGCTCGGTTTTCATCCTCATGGTGATCCATCTTCCTATTTTTATTAATAATTATATGCCTACATAACAAGGAATAGAAGTATTAATTAGCATAGCTTTTTTTTTTTTTTTGAGAAGTAAGAGAAATATCATTAAAAAGCGCAAAGCGCAATCAAGTACACAGGAAGTATACAAGAAAGGCATCTACGAAGAAAAAGAAAACAATACAAGGAAATCATTAAAACTAAACGATAAAGGTGCGAGGAACGCCGCCGCCCAAGAGTACAAAGAATGAAAGAAAAAGGAAATGAGTTCCTCAATAGATCTTTCTTTGTCCTCAAACTGCCTATAATTGCGTTCCCTCCACAAGCACCACAAAAGGCAACAAGGGACCATCTTCCACACAGTTGCACTCTGAGAACGATGAAAAAACACCAAATCCAACATGACTGTGTCCAACTCCCTCAAATAACAAACTATAACAATATCCAATGAACAAAGGCATCTCACCTAATCATCCACATATTACTAAAAAGTAAGCCTAATTGTACTGCGATTTGGAAGATGGTGCCAATCTGCATTTTTTGGTGTGTTTGGAATAAAAGAAATCTTAGGTGTTTTGAGGATTTGGAGAGTTTCATAGAGGATATTTTAGCTTTGTTTTTTCATACTCTGTATCTTTAGACGGTGGCTTTCTGTCAATTACTTTTGCCGATTTCCTTATCCGTTTTTCTATTCTTAATTAGGTATTTCCTTTTGTATACTTCTAGTGTACTTAGGGGCACCTTATGCTTTCAATAAGACTAAATTTACTAATAAAAAATAAAAAATAAAAAACAACAAAAAAAAAAAAAATTCACAGATTCACAGGGATGGGCACAATAACCATAAAATTAAATTGAACTGCCGAAGAACACGAAAAAGAGAGAGAGAAATTCACTCTAGCAAACAAGCTATATTTGTTTCAACATTAATCGCATGCCGCACAGTCAAACTAGGACCAATTATACCACGCCCAAACAGACTACATCACATTTGGTTCGTATGGTTACATAATTCATAACACAAAAAATGAGTAGCTTACAGTTGTAGTATCTTCCAAATTTGATAGAAAAACAAAAAACAAAAATTAGATCAATTTCACATGGAAGAAGAATAAACCTATGTACGGTTATGATATTCGCCAACGAGATCTCGCCCGTATAGAATTAGAGTGTGCATATGTATGCGTGCGCGTGAAGAAGATAGAGTTAGGGTTAACCTTACACGAGATTCCGCCGGAAAGTCGCCGGAAAAGTAAGGAACACAGTATAGAGAGAGGGCCGAGCCCAAGGTTGGGAATGAGTTGTGGCGAAATGGAAATGTGGAACCCAAATCAATAGCCGATTCGTATTAATGTGCTTAGGGTCGGATCACGGGTGAACCCGCTTCAATGCGGTTACAATAGCGGGCCCAGGCTGGGCTAGGCTCGGAGAAAAAAAATGGAAATGGGCTGGTGCAGACTTTCGTATAGAGGCTCAAGGGTTGGTCTGGTAGCATTCGAAAACACATAAAACATGGGCTTCACGTAAAACATACTTTTTTTTCCCCTTTTTTTCTTTTTTTTTTTTTTTTAAAGAGGAACGTAAAACATACTTTAGATTACATGCTCTGCATCACATCAAATATATAAACTTATTGTCCGTTTGTTTCTGTGTAAAATGTTTTTTGAAAAATAATTTCGGCATTTTTGGTGTTTGTTGAGAGTGAAAATAATGGTCAACGAAAATTATTTTCAGTTTGACTGTAAAAGCCTCTTTAATTTTTGGAAAAAACCCTAAATCGTTTTCGAGTTTAAACTCTTCATTCTTGTAGGCACGTTTGTGGGAATCCTCCACAACCAGGCATTGAAGTTTGTTGGTAGCCCGAATCTACCACTAAAAGGAAAACCGTAAATCGTTTTCCGAATTTAAACTCTTCATTCTTGTAGACACGTTTGTAGGAATCCTTAACTGTCAAGCATTGGAGTTTGTTGGTAGTCCGAATCTACCACTGAAGATTCCCGATTACCGGATTCTAGCCGGTGCCAAAATTCGGCGACATCTGGCCACCATCATCGGATTCCGGCTAAGGCTAGCAAAACGAGTCTGCAGGTCGACCCATGGGAACTCGCGACCCATTAAGGCAGACTCAAACACGACCCGTTTATGTTAACGGGTTGGAACCCCATACATGACACGGTAATTTTCAAGGGTTACCTGACACGACATGTAAAACCCGTTTAGCATAATGAGTCGTATCGGATCGAAACGACCTGACCCAACCTGTTTGACTCTGATCATCTCGGCTCTGTAGCTTCCTCGCCAACTCATTCTCAATATTGAAATAGTCTTCCAGAAACTCCTGGTCAAATCCATTGAAGATGTTGCTACCACTTTGCTAGCTGACTCTCTCGCTTCAGCTTGTAAGGGTTCGAATGAATAAAGAAGCTAAAGAAGAAGGTTGAAGCAGAGAAGAGAGAAGCTGAGGAAGAAGATAAAAAAAGTATACGTTGAGGAAGGTTTGAATGATCTGACATTGAGAAGTGTGAAGACGTGGCTTTGAGCAAAGTGTAGACAGGCAGAAGTGAAGTGATGTGATGCAAGCTGTCGATAGAAGTCTCTTGAAAAACCTAGTGCGTGACAGTTGGCTTAAAGTAGAAACGCACTGTTTTATTCTACTTGTAAGTTGTAACGCACCATTTAGTATGTATAGAAAGAAATCCAATCCGAACTGACTTTTCCAAAAATATAACCGAAAAAGATCCGTTGCTTTAACTGATTTCACTGTTCTTTTTCCAAAAAAAAAAGAAGAAGAAGATTAAATAACACTAATTATCACAAAACCAATGGACACTTATATCATTTGCCAACCCGCGTCATACATAAAAGGTTAAAAATGATATATATGCTCTAACAATATATTTCTCATGACCTCCTAGCTAGATACTCGCAAATCCATTGGATCTCTCTCTCTCTCAATAGATTCTGGACACCCATTTCTTCGTTTCCTAATAAGTACACAAAGCACTAAGCGTATAAATTTACGTAATATAGTTGGAAGATTTGTATGAGAACCTGAGAAGTCCGTGAAGCTGTCGACAGAAGTCTCTGACCGGCAGAGCAAGGATGTCACCCTCCCGGATTTGTCGAACCTTTTGGTGCTGGTCTTTGCTCCTTTGTTGTGATCTCTGACTTCCTCTAGACTACGATGAAGAATCCGATTGGAACATCTCAGGACAACCTGGAATTGCAGCTCCATAAACACCTCTTAAACTCCTACGGTTCTACCTAATCCAATTTCCTTTAAAATAATAATAATAATAACCGTGTCTGGCAAGTCACCCACGGTGACCCGTGACATGACCCGCCACTCTCTAATTTTGTGTCGTGTTCATGTCGGGTTGTGTCAAAATTGTCAGCCCTAATTTCAGCTACCAAATTCTGGCCAAAACTGACCGGAATCCAACCAACCCAAATTCCGGTGAATCTGGCCAGAATTTGGCTGTACTGTGCCGGATTCCAGCACAAATGGCCGTTGGTATTTTTTTATACAAGCCAAACACCGAAAATTATTTTCAAGTAAATCATTTTTCATGAAAAATGATTTCGTCGAAAATATTTTATGACGAAAAGCATTTTACGTCGAAACAAATGGAGCATTATAAATTATGTTTGCCAAGTTTAATAAATAAGGGATATAATTTCCTAGTAAAATATTCTAAAATCAAATTTTAACAAATAAAAGAACTTTTTTTTTAATTGAGAAAAAAGTACTTGAGCAACATTGACTCGCTTAATAATTTTTAGGGAAATTGTCTTATAAGAGCTTGAGTTTTATCCACGTAACAAATAAGGGCATGAGACTCTAATTTTGACAATTAAAGGCTTAAGTTTTCGTATCATGACAAATAAGAACAACAGTCTAATTTTTCATCAATCTTTTTATGAAGAATCTATCAATGGCCAATATGCCTACGTAAAACCAATTAATGCTTCGTTTGTTTCGACGTAAAATAGTTTCTGTCGTAAAAATGATTTCAAGAAAATCATTTTTCTGGAAAATGTTTTCGCCGAAAGCATTTTTCGGTACTTAACGCATACAAAAAATCGCAAATATTTTTTTTTATATTTTAACTCAATCATATTAACTTATAAATATCATTTTTATTCACAAAATATAAATATTTATGTAAAATAATATAAAAATCATCGATGCCGAAATTCCATCACTGACCGAACGGAATTTGGCCTAATACAGCCAAACTCCTACTGTATGGCCAGGTTCGGCCAGTTTGCCCAGACTCCGGCCAAAACTGGTCGGAATTTGGTCTGCCAGAATTCGGCGGCTTCGGCTGGACGTCGTCGGATTCTGGCAGAAATTTCCAGACTCCAGCATTGACTGGAGCAGGAATCTGGCTTGTCAAAATCTGGCGATGGTTACCAGATTCCGGCTATGATCGATTGAAGCGTGAAGGTCCACTGCGTCATTTAAAAAGTGTAAATCATTTTTCAAAATTAACTAAACATTTTTGGTCAAACATAAATTATTTTCTGGTTGACTATTATTTTTGTTCTTATCAAACACCGAAAAACATCAAAATTATTTTCTAAAATTCATTTTACGTTGAAACAAACGGAGCATAAAAAAACATACTCATGGACAAGTAAGCAACTTAAGCCGTATTAGTGCCTCATTAGCCCCCTATCATCGCCACGTCAACACAACCATGATTGGATTGATTAGTCACCGTGGTTGGGAACGGCAAAGTCATGGTTGGGTCATTACCTACCATGACAGTAGCTAGGCAACCCTATTATGGTTAGTTCGTTCTTAGTCATTGTGGTGGCTAGAAGAGGATTCAGCCACCAGCCACTGTGGCTAAGTAGCACAAACATGACTAGGCTGACGTACCTCTTATGTGGAGATATATGATGCGGCTTTAACCTGGCTTAAATTACTTACATGTCCATATGTTATGTTCTAATTGGTTTGATGTATGTATATTTACCGCTACCAAGTCCTCCATTAAGAAATGGGATTTGATTCATACACAATACCATCACAACAACCCCTCACATGAAGGTGGGCTCCAATGTGTGGGGCCCACCCTCATGTGAGGGGTTGTTCTGTTGGTGTTGTAAATTTAACATTTACCTTAAGAAATTGACACAAAATTACATGGTTATTTGTAATTATCACAAGGTGAAAACTTGGGCTTTTAAAATCAAAATTAAATTCACAAGCGCTTATTTGCCACATAGGTAAAACCCAAGCCCTTAATAGACAATTTCCCTAACTTTTAAGTTGCTTGGATATATTCTTTTACAAGTATTGCACCTATTTAGTATTCAATGAAATTTGCAATAATTTTGACCAAAATGGAATTAACATGTTGAATGGAATTGAAAATACCTTGGATATATATCACCTATTATCGGAGCATTTTTTTACATGAGAAGAGACTCTTATTTTAGATTTGTCATGTGTTGTGAAATATGATATATATATATATTAGCTAGTGATAACTTTTATCTCTATTTTAATTTTGGTTACTTCATGTAATAAAACAAATTCACTTTATTTAGTTGAAAGACAATTACAATACGATTCTCAAAATATGTGGCATCAGAAATTCTTTAGCTTTTGATCATTAATCATCACCAGAGTTTGTTGTTTAAACATAAATTCTAAAATCATTGCCAAAATTTACTTGTAGTTTCACATTGAAAAAAATGAAGTTGTCGATAAAGAGTGGGTAAGTAGATTATAAAGAGTTCAGGGTGTGAAGTCATACATTAATTTCTTATTAAATGAAACTGGATTTTATATGCGATTCTAGCCGGGCGGAATTGCCTTGCTACTAAAATTTGAAAATTTCCTCTAAATTTTATGTGTTTTTATGAAATTGACCCACCCCTCCCCCCCCCAAAAAAAAGTTTTTATATGAGCAGGATTAACGACCTTTTTTCTTAGTGAGAAACGCATTCTCTAATGAAAATCGAAAGAGGTTGGTAGGGAAAGCTTCCCATCGAGTGGGATCAGAACAATCTTGTGTCTCCGTAGCAAATGGTCCATTTATTGATGGATCAAAAGGATCAAACTTGATGAAATAGCTTTGTCTTCAATAGCTTTAGCTTTTCCGGTCAGAAAGTTCAATCTAAACGATCAAGAGTTGAGAATAGTCATTTTTTTTATTCGAAAAAGAGCGATTTCAGCAATTTAGTTTTGTCCCCAAGATTATAGGGAGTTCTAACTGCAACTTAGCTAGTCATTTTGAAATAAGAATGCAGATATAACTAACGGTTTCTTGAGTCGATCACAACTCCTTGTCATAAGATCTAGTCATAACAAAAACTGCCTATTTTCTACCATCTTTCTTCCTCCATTCTAGAAGTACAGCCTGGCCAAGTCTTGACACAGTCTACAACTTCTAACCACATTGAATCAAATAACCAAAAACATGCCATTAATCACTAACTTTCCACCATCCATTTTAACAAGTAAAAACTCATGATCATCACCTCTTAATGCAAAGGGGAAAAGCAAGTAGAACCACTAAAATTTGGGCTATATTTGGAAAACCCTCGATACAAAGACACCACCATTCTTATGAAATCTCCCCCAGCCCTTTTCGCTTAGAACTTCATTGGAGAATTTCTTGAAAAGGGCTTAAGATGGCAGCTTCTGTTGAGAAGCTCTCGGTTGGGGCACTGCTTGTTGTGTTGCTTTTGGCTCTGATTTTATGTTCTACCTTCGCCATTGCAGACCAGCGGGAAGAGATCGACAGGCTTTTCAATGCTGACTTGCATGCCACGGAATCTGAAGATTTTAAGGTTGGGATGCCACTTTATAGGGTTAAGGATATGCCCAATGTGTTAATACCCGCCTCTTTGATTCAGTCACAAGCTCGTCACAAATCAGGCTCACCATAAAGGAATAGGACCACCGACCACCTCCCACCTCAATTTTCTGGCTTGAAATAAATATGAATTATTTTATGATCAAAATTTAATGTTATTATATTTAATGGTGTAGATGGTATCACGTGATAAGTATGTTGACACGCAATTCAATAAAATTAAATATAACAACGTTTAATCATGATCATAAAATGGTTTCACCTTGAGAGAATCATTGCCCACCATAAATTGTGCAAACATTGTGTGGGTATACTTCCGGCATAATTAATGTTTTTAATATTAAATTGGGTTCCATGCATTAAATAATTGTTAACCTAACAATTCATTTACCTTTTGTTTGGTTTACCATAAGTTCCACCTCAAAAGATTTTATTGTTAAACAAAACTTAAGTATGCTATTTCTAATTGGAGCCTTATTTTATTAGAGGGCCTTAGACGGCCGCCTAATTGGCCTGGCCAGTAAGCAAGCCTTGGCCAGGATCCTCCACGTTAGCTTTCCACCCCATAACCTTAAAGCCATCAACTATAGCATGGATGAAATAAAAAATTTTGATATGGAAGGTAAAATTATAAAAGAAAAAATTTTACCTTTGATTTTTTATCACTTGTACAATTATACCCTTAAATTTTAAAAACTGTCAATATAGTTTATTCATCTTTCAATTGTTTTCAATTCCACTACTCCGTTAGAATTTTCCTTTAAATCTTGTCAAAGTTCCCATACCCCTATTTTTTATTTTTTATTTTTTAAAGAAAAGAAAAGATTCATGTATGAATATATTTGCAAATCTCGTTAAATTCTAACAAATGTCTAAATTCTTGCATTTTTTTTCCTTAAAAATAATGAGGGGCACTATAGGAATTTTGACACCTCTCCATTATGATTTAACAAAATATTCTAACGAAGGGTTGAAATTGAAAAAATAAAAATAAAATATGAATACACTAAATTGACATTTTTTATAGTTTAAGGGTATAATTACAAAAGCGATGAAATATCAGAGGTAATAAGTAAAATTTTGTCATTATAAAAAGAATTTTTATAGGGAAAACAATTAATTTTTGTTAGAATATCTTGTAAAAAAATATAAATTTTAAGAGAATTTTAAAAATTTTCAAGAGACCGAAGCCACAAGCAACAAACTGGTCCGACCTTGACTATAAGGCCAGTATCAAATGCCAATAACAACGATATCAACAAAGGTTTGGTATTTGCTTTTTTTTCCACGCCTCAGTTTTTCTTATCATATCCGACCCCACAAGAAGTATGCAAATGAATGAGACTTTATGCTCTTATGCCAGGACTGGTCTACAAACTTAATTTGCACTAAAGGACACAAAATTGAATTCCTTAGAAGTTTAACATAATATAAAAATGATTTCGTGTACCTAAACTTGGACTTATAGAATGTAAACGAGACTTGTGCCCTTTTGGCAGGAATTGTCTTCAAACTTAATTATCACTAAAGGACACAAAAAATAAATTCCTTACAAGTTTATCATAATATAAAAATCATTTCGTGTACCTAAACTTGGACATATAGAATGGACTCCCAAGTACCTCTCAAGTTTTGTATTGGCTTTGTATGTTAATATGCTTCGGGCTTGTTTATGTTTTTTGGTTTTAAAAAATGTTCTAATGTGACACTAAGCCTAAGGTAAAAAATTATTTTTGTGTGTGTGTGTGTGTGTTTTTTTTTTGTTAATCTTTTCGTTTTGAGAAGGAAAATAAAATACCAAAAAAAATAAATAATAAAAAAAAAATCTTAGCGAATAGAGCCAATTTATTTAGTACATGCCATTTTTGTGCCTTTAAAGCACTAGCAACATATAGCCAACCATTTTTCTTAAATTTAGGAAATAAAATTACAAAATCATTATAAAAAAAAATATTTCACAATAGACTTCTTTATATTTTCCTATATCAATTAAATACTCTTTCTTTATTCTTTTTTTATTCTTTTTCTTACTTTTCTACTTTTTGTCATTTTTATCATTATATAATTTATTGGGTAGCTACAGTGCTATCCAATACATTGGGTAGCACTGTAGCTACCAAAGGGTTTAAGAAAAATATAAGAAAACTGATGTGGGTGATTTTTTGTAACTTTTTTCAAATTTTTCATATATTTAGGGAAGAAAATCGCATATAGAGTATGTGTTACTAGTGCTTTTATTAAGTTTGCTAACTTTCTTTCTCTACACACTTGATTCTATGTTGCTCGAAGGAAAACATGCATGAAACTTGTTCACTTTGCTTCCCTATTCTTAATAAAATAATGTCATATATTATATATTATTTTTATTCCATAATATTAACGTGGCAGTCTCAATTAACGTTTGAATTTTTATTTTTTTTATTAATAATAACTAAGCAAAAAATTGGATGGGAGTCTGAGACTACCACATCAACATTGTCGATAAAAATATAGCATGCAGCGCTACACGTCTTAATAATTCAAAAATATTATACGCCGATAAAGTTGAAACCATTTTTAGATAAATACTTTTCAACAATTGGGTGGAAAGTTGATTTTTGACTTTTGATATATAGTTGGGGGTTTTTTCTTAAAGTAAAACTGGTCGTTCCAAGTCCCACTCAAGCTTTGCTTTGAAAATTTGAAATTCTGAAAAGGCAATAGGTTTTCAAAGTTTCAACACTCTAGTACAATGAATCTTCTAGATCAAGGAAACAGGGGAGGGGAGGACCCCCAATTAATCACATGTCAATGGAATCGATCCATGGACGTGGTTCATTAACACATCTTTAAAACATACTTGGTCCAAAATTTCAAAATGTTGACCATTCTTTGATGGGCCAAATTTAAGCTCAAATTAGGCCATGTGATTAAGCTGCTCAGTCTTTCAATCGGTTCTATTATACCGAGGTTGTTTTAAGAGCATGTGATTCTAATGTGCTCTAGTCAAAATAAATAATATTATTTAGTAGATTGTTATATAATTATTATATAATTTGATGATATGACAATAAAAATATCAACACTTGTAAGAAACAAAAACAAAACCAATAAATCGTATGATGATATTCACTGTTACGTTGTCTCAATTAAGGGCGGACCCATGTCATGGGGTGGGAGATGTATGTCTCCCGAAAATGTTAGAAAAAATCCTTAAATATACCTATTTTATAAATTTTTCCACCCAAAATGATACTTTTGTCCCCCAAAGTAATATTTGTCCCTTTTAATTTTTTTTTTTTTTTTTTTTTTTAGTTTTGCCCCCTCCTTCCATCACGAAAAAAAAAAAAAAAAAAAAAAAAAACTAAAAATACCCCAGTCATTTAGTTTCCTTCCATATTTTAGTTGGCTTCTAACAAGAAATTCAATTTGGTTTGAAAACTGTGATTGAAGATGTGAAAGGAAAAATTATATAGTTTGGATTATTTGAGTGGCTTCTAACCGACAATTAACTTATTAAGTGGTTATTCTGCAATCATTTTGATTCACAATATTTGTTTTGGCATCTCAAGTTAAATGGTTTAATCTTTTAAAATTATATAATTGTTCGGCTCGACTCTTACCATTATTGTTATTTGGGGCTTCAAGCAATTGTTAGGAAAAAGAGTCCAATTTTTATTGGACCTAGATCGTGTTAAGTTTATTTTGCTAATTTTATTTTATTTTATTTTTTTCTAAGCTGTTTTGCTAGTTGTTTATACCATTGTAAATGTAAGACTTTTATGCTTTCATTTTATAAACACGCACAAACACATATAGAGAAATTTTATGTATCTATATACAAAACATCTTCCAAAAAAAAAAAAAAAAAAAAAAAAAAAAAAAAAAAAATTTCTCTCTCACATCAAAAATTCTATTTCCGCCACTGACCTCAGTCATATGGTAATAATACATGTGTCCATTTAATAGATGAAATAGAAGGAAAAAAAAAAAAAAAAATCATTTCCATTAATCTACATGGAAAACATTGAAGTGGCTTTGATTTGGATGAGATGGGTGGTTATTGGTCCAATTTGTTTGTATTTTAGATGTGGAATTTTCTTTCAATCTTTTGACAGCAGTGGCATGTTGACTCATAAATGATGGTTAACGACATCTCAAGTTGCGTGGGGTAACAGCAGTGTAAAACCCTAAGGCTTTTTTCTTCTGGTCCTGCAGACAGCATGAATGCAGGCCCCGGCTTTGCCACTCATACATGAACCATGAAATTCCAAGCCAACGGATGACTCTTGACTGTTCTTTGGCTGTTTCTTTCACTTAAACGTAAGTCTTCTCCTCATATCCGTTTGACTGTTGACGAAACATATTTTGAGTGATTTTTTTACGTCAGATATTTTTTTAAAAAAATAAATATTTAATACACGGGACATTAATTAGTGTGAAATTAGTGAGAGTAATAGTATTTTTTTTTTTTAGAAACTTTATTTAATCCCTTTAAACTTTCTTCGCATTTACAATTATCCTCTTAAACTTTAAAAATTCTCAATTTAATGTATTCATCTTTTCAGTTTTTTCAATTTCATCCGCTCGGTCGGATTTTCCGTTAACTCCAGACGGAGGGGTGTCAAAATTTTCAAAAATACCCCTATTTTATTTAGGACAAAAAAGAAAAAAAATTATTGCAAGGATTAGACGTTGGTCAAGATTTAACAGAATTTACAAAAATATTTACGCTTGAATCTCTTAAACTTTTTTTTTTAAATTCATTTTTTTAAAAAATGGGTATTTGGGTATTTTTTTTTATAAAATTTAACGGAAAATCTTAACATACGGGTGAAATTTAAAAAACTTTAAATATGAATATACTAAATTGAGAGTTTATGAGGGTAATTGTAAAAACGGCTAGGGTTAAGTAAAATTTATCCATTTTATTCTCTTTTTTAAAACAAGAATATTAACAAAAAAAAAAAAAAAAACACTCTCAAAACATCCAAAATTACTTTCACCTTTACCTAGTCCAGTAACAATTTTTCAGACAAAAAAAAAAAAAAACATTATGTAAGCTACTTTTCAGAAATGGGTTCAAATTCTCACCATTTCTAATTATACAATATGGTTGTGCTCCATGAACAGTGAACATAGATACATGCATACATATGCATGTAGTTATAGTTGTATGTACATATTACACGTGATGAGAAGAAGCCGGCTTGGTTCCATCAGTTTCATGAGATCACCAAAGTAGCTGGCTGCCATTGATGACAACCACGAGATTAACAAATTATATATAAACACATAAAATGTCTTTGAAGCGACATCCGATGTAATAAACAAAAAATAAAATATGGAAACTGAATAAAAAAAACAGCTGTGCAATGGATGCTTCTGACAGTCACTCTACTCGATCCGTATTAGAATTTCCTTTCTTTCTATCATCCAAACGTCAATGTTTTCTAGTCAGTGTTCACACTGTGTGAAACCCTCTGACTAGCTAGCTCGTTGGCTCAGATTTCTGTTATATATGCCCCGCCACTCCCAGACTCTTCGCCTCCCCCCCCCCACCCCCCCCCCCCCCCCCCACCAAATTTATTCTTTTTCCTGTTGTTCTTTCCAACTGCCCTTGAAATTTTCTCTTCCCATCTCTCCTTTTGTCAGAAACAGAGTCTGCATTAATATTCCTCCTCTGTTTCTTACTCTGCTTCTAAACAGAGTTTGCTGAGCTTCAGTGACCTCGAAAACTATGGAAACTGCAGAGAAGACCCCGGAGAAATCGCTTGCAAGAATTCCTCCACCAAGAGGTCAGGTTAAGGTTAGGATTTTCAAAGAATTGGTGAAGGGAGTAAAGACTGCGGCAAAATCAGGCTGCTGTGGGGGCTCGGCATCGATTACGCAACGACCAAGCTCCTATGCTTCAGAGGGGCATTCAGATACCTCACCCAGGTGACAGAGTCACCCATTTGTGTTCTTGGCATGATTTCAGTCTAGAGTAGATTTGCCGATTACCATTGTTCGGCTGCTTTTCTAAGAATACAGAGTTGGAAATTGAAAGATATGAGATTTGGTTTATGAGGAATATTACTTTTACTTCTATGTTTTTTCATTATACTTATGATAAATAAAATCTTGGTAAATTATAGGTTTTACTGCTGTGATTTTCAGCTGCTTTTTCTATCTTTGCAATGTCATTTCTCCATTTCCTGAAGCTTTATTCACCTGATATGATAAAAAGCCATATTTTGTTACCATGTCTTCTTTTGGGTACTGAAAGCAACAAATGAATTGTTGTTTGGATTCTGGATTTTGTTATCTTTGTGTTTCTTCTTCTGGTAATACCAAGTTAAAAATTAAAGGCACCTTTATGAACCTTTTTTCATGTTTCTCCTTACTGGTTAGTAAGTAAAATCTTTGACCCCCAATGGAAACCATTTTACAAAAATTAAAAAAAAAAAAAGTCTTTTTTAGTTAAACTACAAATATTTTTTATTTTTTGTCGTATTAAATACCGAAAAATATATAAAATATTTTGCACCAAACGGAGCCTTTTTTGAACATCAATTATTGTGAGAAGTGAGAACCCTCCTCTGTTTCAAGCCCACGATCGAGAAAATACTTAAATCTTTTTTGAAGATAGTGATTGATGTGGAAATATATTATAGAAGTGATGATACTATATTGAGCTGGATTATGCTCATGGAAAAAGATGCGAAGTGTAAAGAGAAGGAATTGCCTCTGTGCACCTTGAAGTTTGAGGCAGGTGAGGAATTGGCTCTTTCTCATGTGGACCAAAAAGAAAGGCCATGTTCCCCACCAAATTAAAGTAAATGGTCCTAAAAATCTTGAAAAGGAATAATAGGACTTGAAAAAAAAAAATAGTAAGCCATATAATAAAGAACCAAAAGAAATTCTAAAGGAGACTGATAAAAAATGCGTGGTTAGAGGGACCGCGCAATAAAGAAAATGCCTAAAGGTTTCCAAATTGAATTTAATATTGTTAAAATTGAATGTTCTCATTTGTTTTAATTAGTGCTATAATAATTGTGTTGTCTTAATTTATTTTAGGAAAAGTTAATGTATGTGTAGCCCATCACCGGGCCACCTCTCACCCGAGAAAACCTTTTCTTTTCTTTTCTTTTCTTTTTTTCTTTTTTTTTTTAAATAAAAATAAAAATAAAAAAGAATTAAGAGTAAAGTTGTAATTTTACAACGACCAGAATCACCTGTTACGCCACGTGTGAATGAATAAAAAAGTTTATTTAATTCATTTAGAGCAAACTGAAAGGGGTTTTTCACTGGCCAAAAGCAAGAGAAGAGGTATTGAAGATTTTGCAGATCATGTTGCTTATTGTGATTTGGTTGATGTGTTATTTATGACACTACTTGTACCTAAGAAACAAAAAAAAATTGAGATGTTAGATATGGTATCACTATTTTGGAATTTTCCTTTTATATTTTGGAAGGTATAATTTGTGGGGCCTAAACAATTTGTAAATAATAATCCTTGAGAGACAGAGAGACAGAGAGAGGGAAAAAAAAACACTATGTGCAAAAAGAGTTGAGTGGAGATTGAAGAGATTTTGGAAGGTACGGTATCATCATTCTCATTTCATGTGTTGAAATGTATGGTTTATGGGGTATGAACAATTTGCAAAAATACAATATATTCCCCCAGAGGAAGAAAAAAAAAAAGAATAAAAAAGAGAGAAAGATAGAGGAAAAAAAATCTTTAACTCACACATAATTTTTTTGGACTATTCTTTATCTCTTTGTTCATCAGTTTTTTTTTTTAATATATATATAAGGGAGAAGAAAAAAAAAAAAAAAAAGGTTACGGATCCTGGTAATATTCCATTATCCCTTTTTCTCATTATTACAAAATAAATAATTATTCTGGTTAGAGCACTTTATTATTATTATAATTATTATTGGTTGCAAACTTTTGGAGATTCCTCATCAGTGCATGGATTCCCCTTGTCCATGTAAAAAGTGGAGAAAAAAATAAAGAAAGCACAGTCTCCTCTACATACATTGAGACACGACACTAAAAACAGCCACAAATTATTAGAACGCACGTCGTTCAAGGGAAGAGGCAGATTCTGAACAAACCTCCTTAAAATTATCATGTAACTGTACGATGGAGTCCACAAGCAGACAATGAATCTTTTTTCGGATCCCGTGTGCAACTTTTAATTGACCTTTTAATTCTTTTTTTTTTTTTTTTCACTGTCCTTTTTAATATGTTCATTCGTGTATAAAAATGCATGCATGTATTTTAGCATTAGTAGATATATATATCCCATTTCTATATATACATAAGCTATTTGATCTGGTGTTAATTACCTTGTTGGCTGCAATCTCCTATTCAACTGTAATCGTTAAAGGTCTCTAATATGCCTATTTGTCCTATTGAATAAGTGTTCAAGCGTGTGGACTTTATCAGTACTGTCTAAATTTAGGGTTACTGCTGAAAACCCTAGGGACCTTGAAATGAGTGTACGCTTTTGGTATTGATCGAAGAGAGCCAAGTTACATTGATATCGACACTTGGCCCGCTTGGTTTCCACTTTCCATAAAAGCCCTTCAGGCTTGGGTTATTCATATGTTCACTTCATGCTTTAATCCTAACTTTCTAGCCATGGTCCCTTGCCAGCTAGCTTTTTCTTAAATTCCCTTCCACTCTCTTCCCATCGCATGTTTTTCTTGATTTCTTTTCTTTTATCATAAATCTGCCAACCCAACTCATATTCATTCCCTTCTGTTTTCACCCACCCTGGCCTTGTCCATTCTCACCCATTCTTTGTCACAGAAAATCTCACTCATTCTTTGTCACAGAAAATCCCAAAAAATGAGAGAGAGACAGAGAGAATTTTTTTTTTTTTTGATAAGCTTGGAGTTCAAAGCAACAAAACAAAAAGCAGTTACGATGTGTAAAAGTCCATGAGTCTTATTCACTCTCAAAAGATGCCTTTAGAGAGAAGAGAGGAGGGATGTCCATGGCTAGGGCTGGCAAAACGGGTCACCCGACACAACCCGTTTACGACCTGTTAAGACACGCGACCCGTTTAGCCTAGACTCGGACACGACCCGTTTATGTTAACGGGTCGGGGCTCTATACACGACACGAACACGATTATTTCACGGGTCACCCGACACGACCCGTGAACCTGTTTAACATAATGGGTCGACCCGTTTAGCTTAAAAGGTTTTTTTTTTTTTTTTTTTAATTTATTATTATTATTATTATTTTGGGGGGTTTTTTTTGTTGGTATTTAAATAAAATAATAATAATTTTAGCAATTCATCTCTAAACTCCTACTCCTAATCTCCTAAGCTTATACTTGAATTACGCTGGGCGGAGGGATAAAGCTTGTTCTTTCACTCCCAAAACTTTTGAGCGGTTACAAAGAAAAACTGAAAAAGAAAGGGCTATAATTCTGGGTTTCCTGTTTATGCCACTTGGTTTTAAGAAGTCAGCGAAGCTTATAGTTGAATTACACAGGAGGGATAAATTTTTATATTTTCAGACGAAATAATTTAGAAAAACGAACTTTAAGCCAAAGTGCTATTTTACTCAACCAACTAAGCATATAGTTGAATTATGCAGGGCAGAGGGATAAAGTCTTCTTCTGTCGATGGCAAATAATATTTTCTTCATCTTTTTTTTTTTAAAAAAAACTTTTGATCCAAATTTCTGTTTCACTCAATACCTCCTATGAAACAGCAAGCATAAGCAAAATCCAGATATCGGTACAACATTGGAAAAAACTTGATAACACATTATCATAAGGCTTAGCTGCGGCTACATACATGTATATATGCATATACATTCTTTCAGAAAGTATACACACATACATAAGCAAGTATTGACACATAAAAATTAAACATTCAGCTAAAATATATTCCTAAAAAACGAAGAGAACCTATAAAGTAAAGTTTAAGGGTATTTCAAATTTCACACTAGAAAAGAGAGAGCAACAATGACAACAACAACAAGCCCCATAAACAAATAAGAGGTATTTATGAAATTGGAAGAAGACCCAGAGCAATAATTGAATATTGCCAAATCCATTTGTTTATAGCATAAATGTATTAAAATTTCTTCACAAAAAATTCCATTTGTTCAGAAAAAATATCTTCACAAAAAATTTCTAAACAGATTTTGAACAAGCAGGCAAGCATCACAGATTATCGGATTATGATTTTATACCCACAATAATGAGGCTATAAAAAATTAAAAATGGAAATCAACTAACATACTGGCAGACTCGGCAGTATCGGACGCGACATCTGCCGGAGAGAGAGAGAGAGAGAGAGAGAGAGAGAGGGAGAGCGGCAGAGAGACGGGGAGAGCAGAGACTTGAGAGAGAGAGCGTCGAGCGCGGTGACTCGGCGAGGTTGAAGGAGAAGAGAAGGACGGCGTCGCGGAGCTGAAGAAGAAGAGAAGGGCGGCGACTCGGCGTCGTCGGCGAGGCTGAAGGAAAAATCCAAAAAGAAAAAGCTAGAGTTTTCTTTCACTTTTCTCACTTTTCCGATTTTGTTTGTTTTTTCACTGTTTTGAATTTTGATTCTTTGAGTTTTGAATCTTTTGTTTTCAACCTTTCATAAGTTTTCACTTTTCAGATAATTCTCATTTTCCGGTTTTCCCCCCAATTTCCCATTCGGGCCATTTCACCATTCTCCCTTCTTTTTTTTCTTTTTTTTTTTCTTCTAAAAAAATAAAAAAGCTAATCGTGTCTGGCGGGTCACCCACGACCTGACCCGCCAGGCCAAGAGAAATGGGTCGACCCGTTTATGACCCAAACCCATTTAAGGTAGACCCAAATCCACTAATTTCGTGTCGTGTTCGTGTTGGTTTGTCGGGTCGTGTCAAAATTGCCAGCCCTATCCATGGCTTATAAAGTGCTCAGGTCATGTATCTCTTGGCGATGTGGGATACTTTAACACACCCCCTCACATGTGGCAATTTTTGGCCAAACACGTATTCAACATTGGGAGGAAAATGCTCATCATCGTCTAAGGAACCCGCTCTGATACCATGTAAAAGTTCATAGGTCTTATTCACTCTCAAAAGACGCATTTAGAGAGAGAGAGAGAGGGAGAGAGGGATGTCTATAGCTTATAAAGTGCTCAGGTCATGTATCTCTTGGCAATGTGGGACACTTTAACACAATGAAAACGAAAATACACGGCATGTGGGACAGAACCAAAAATATTGTTGCTAAGAGGATCAGTAGGCTAAAAAAAAAAAATTTACCCTATAATATATATATATATATATATCCTTAAAAAATTTTTGTTCTTAAGAATTAGGGAGGGGGACATGGCCTGTACGCCCCCTCCTCCGTCTCTGCCTGTCAGAAAATAGGCCACAACAACTATCAAGGAAAATCTTTGTTAAAATTGAATGAAAGATTTAACCGTAGATACATGTTTATCAAAAAGCTGTTAATTAAATTAATGATATCGGACTAATGAGTAATGTTGTGAGGACGGCAATTCGCAATCTTAACCAAGACAAATAAATGGATTAGGATCCCCTCAAATTCTTTGCCCGAATTTGATAGAATTCGGGCAGGTTGTTGTGAGTAAGCATTTATGAGATTCACCTGACCGGATAAGCAGTTGGGCAGCCCAACTTTTATTTGATCAGGTGGGTCTCATAAATGCTCACTCACAACTACCTGCCCGAATTCTATCAAATTCGGGCAAAAAAGAAGCGTAAGTGCTGACACATAAAGAGAGAAAAGGGGGGTTCATTAATTATAGAAAAAACATATATAGAAGCATGTCTTCTAAAAATAATGGGATGCCTGATTTTGTGACTTTGTTAATAGAAATTAAAAACAGTCCCACCACACCATATCCACTTGTCTATTCACAAAAAGATGTGTTCACACACACTGTCAAGCTTGGTTTCTTCAAAAATTTGTCTCCAAGGGGTGTCTTTTTCTTCTCTTGCAGAAAAAACCCACACCATATACCACCCTCTACTCATCACCAAATTTCGTGTTCACACAGCAAAATTTCACGATATAAGCCCCACTTGGTCTCACTCTCACCAAAGCCAGCCACCTGTTTATTTTCTCACTTCTTTCACTTCTTTCTTGTTTGCTTTTAGCTCGATCTTCTGGCCTATAGAATCAAGACCATTCAATATTCACTATCCGCCACAGATCACAACCATGAAAAATGAAACGAATAAGCCTGCTGTGGAAAAGGAGAAGGCTACCGTTCCTCCAAGGAGAGGTCAGATCAAAGCAAATATATTCAAGGAACTGGTTGAAGGTGTCATCGCTATAACAACCGGAGAAGCGGGGAAAAAGAGCGAAGAATGCGGTGGCGAAAGCTCTTCTCATGAGAAAAAGCAAGTTTGAGTAGAAGCCATGGGCATCAATGTCGTGGCTCTGTTAAATCAAATTGCAAGATTCGAGGGTTTTGGGTTTTGTAAACATGAGGTGTTTTATCTAATTTTCAATTTTAATTTTTAATTTTTTAATTAATTTTCTTCTTTTCTCTTAAAAGTTATAGACGATGAGTATTATCTAACTACGTGAAATCTCTCTCTATATTTAAAGAGTTAGGAGGGCAGAGAAAATTATAGGGTACGTCAAGCGAGAAATCCTATTCGAGCAGAACTTCACTACTCGAGATCAAGAATGGAGGTTTTCTGCTCGGATCGGCCCTCTGATCAAGCAGGAGATCGAGTCTCCTTTCATAAACCCTACCCAAAGAAGAAGAATTCTCAATAATAGAGAATTTTTTTTTCTCTCTTGGGTTGCGTTGGTATCACAAAAGAAATGAAAATTTAATTGTTAATTGAATGTTAAATTAATAAAAATGAATATTATATAAATAAGTAGATTAAATCAAGAAAAATAAAAATATTGGTACGATGAGTTTGCCTCTACGATAAAAAGATGTTAGACATGTTTTCAAAGCTCGTGCACGTTCGTATGTGTATTTTTATTTATTTTGGGGAACATTTATATTTGCCCGTTTTAATTATAAAGTAATTTGTAATTCCTTTTCGCACTTTTAATTGTTGTAATATTTTATCAAATTACCATTTAATTTGCGATGTCTCTTTTTTATAAAAAAATTCAAAAAAAAAAATTCCAAGAAAATCCCCAAAATCACGGGAGCTCTCTCCTCTAATGTTTAACAAATAATACTTTATATAAATTAAATAATTAAGTTGATTATTTTTATCAGCTTAACACTTTATATAAATTAAATAATCCATTATGTAAAGTCGATTTGTGGGGCCTAATCAATTTGGACTACATTCTGACAAATGGGTTTAGCACTTTGGCTGGATCGGGTTAAAGACTTAAAGGAAACTTTTCCCTCCATGCAAGTGGCCAGTGGAAGACGTATTTGGTGCGGGTTCACCGTTCCCACATCAAAATCTTCGTTGACGTCAGCGTCTTCCGTCGTCATCGTCGACGGATCATCATCCACTGAGCTGCAACTGGCAGTACGGTATTTTGAATTTCCCTTAATTAGTGGTGACAAAAGGTTTATGTTTGGATGTCGTTTAAGAAAATTTTAAAGTGGCGACAAGAATCTATAAAAACAAAAAATAAAAAATAAAATAAAATAAAAAAGGTGGTGACAAGAAGTTTATGATGTGGTATGCTAAAATATTAATTTAAATGATGAAATTTATTAGTTTAAAATTTTAAAATAAATCGTATTTTTTTTTTTTTTTAGGAAAAGTTGAAACTTTCATTAAGCAAACATGAACAAGTACAAATCACCACCAAATTGGTGTATACAGAGCAACACCATTAAGGTGTAAACTCCAAACTGAGCCAAGCTCGAACCAATACAACAATGGAGAGAAAAACACCCAAACCAAAACAACAACCAGAAGAAGAACGCCTCCTAGAAGACACCCCATCAACATCAACCACCAAATCCACTGGACGCCACCGATCAACGGCAAAAGGAACGGAACGTAGCCCTCACGCGCGCCTCAGAAAGACAATAAAACCTGGCACGTGAGGGCTACGCGCCGAACACTAACCATCATTCCAGCCATCGAAGACTGCAGCAAGACGAGAGGTCAGGACAGCCACTCGATCAATTTATTTAAAATTAATTTATTTACCCACCAAAAAATTAATTTTTTTTAAAAAAAAAAACTCCTAACCACCTTTGTTCATGTAGAAGGTCAGGACAGCCACTTGATCATTCAAGGATGGTCTAGCTATAGCTTTTGGGTGCCCCAAAATCATATAATTTTCTCTAATTTGTTTGTCTTTTTATGAAATATACCCTTTAAAATTAATTTATTTACCCACCAATTTTTTTTTTTTAAAAAAAAAAATAAATAACCGTGCACCGGTGCCCTCACTTGTTAAAGCTGGTCCCGCAAGCCCGTTTGTATTATTTTGTTTAATCCTTATAATTTACGAATTTATACTATATTATACTATGAGAAAAGCACCCCACGTTTAAGAGGTGCTTTGGACTTTGGAGGCCAAGCAAAACAATTTTTAGATGTTTTTTATGAGAAAAATATCTATTTTTACACTTTATTCTACATCATTACTGACCGTTGATTATTCTCCTAATAATTATTGTTAATTTTACCTCCTTTATCTTGGAATCACACGTGCAGTGCAACAAAGTGTGATTGATTTTGGAAGTTGAGCTTTGAATTCAGCTTGATGAGAAGGGGAAAAGTCTGGGGTTCTAGAATTTCAAGGATAAGAGTCAAAAGTTCAAATATGAGTGGGGCCGTCACCTTTTCTTCTTCTTCTTCTTTATTTATTTATTATTATTATTAGGATAATATTAGATTTGGAATTGTAATTCAATAATCATGAAGAGGATAATATTACTCACAAAGTACGTAAATTGCATAATTTGTTTACAAAAATTACATGATAATTCATTTTCTGACTAGATAATTTGTTTAGAGTTAGTTCTCCGCTTGGTTGCTGAGAAAATGCAGGAAAAGTTTCTAATTTTACAATTCTGACTGAGCAAAAAAAGAGGAACTTCTGCTCAAACTTGCTTGCTTTAATTGTTGAGTTAAGTTATGGTTTAATTTGATTGGGAATTCGGACTGACAGGCCCGACAACAGTTATATGCGATTATATGAGTTATACGTTCATGTTCTTTTCGATTGCTACTTCGAACATGCTTGCTACTTCCCTTGCCAAAAAGGTTCGTTTCTTAGACAATTGAAGGCCTTTGTTGCATTTAGGGCGTGTTACTTCACTTTTGATAATTTGTTTTAATTAATGTCTCTTTGCTCCTCGATGTTTTATGCTGACTTTTTTTCTTCTTTTTTTTTCATTTTTATTTTGACAGTATGGCATTGATACAGGATAAAAATGAAGTCCAGCATCACATATCTAACATACTCTTTATTGGGTTCACTTGTGGCTACTTGATGCTTTTGTTTACGAAGTTCTTTGGTTCATGGGTACTGACTGGTAATAAGGCTTGGAGCTGCATTGGGCTATTTCTCAAATTACGATTGATAAATGAGTGTTTGATTGTTTTTGGTAGTTAGTAGTTTTATGTTTTTTTACCACTTAATGGATAACAGCAAGTGGTTTTTACTAAATGAATTCCAGACACAATCCAACGACTGATGACTATACTACTTTCATTTTTTTAGCTTTTACTGGACCAAAGAACGCACATATTGTACCTGCAGCAAACACATATGTTCAGGTAAATTTCTCTTAAAATTAATGGTATGTTCTGATATATACTTGGAATTTTTCCAGTTATTCCTTTTGTGCAGAATTATTTCCGGTTATTAAATCATAAAACCAAGTTATAGAAGGGACAGAAGAAGACTAGAAGTTCAAAAAAGTAAAATAGAATAAAATAACATAAAAAGTTCCCCTTGCTTTTCTGCGGAAAAAACCCCATTCGCATTGGAATTCAGAGATACTTGTTGATAATGTAATTTTTTTTTTTGCTGTCACTCATAATACTCATTTATCATACGAATGATCAACATCTATGCACTGGCTTGCAGTATCTTTTGTCTTCGTTGACTGCCTTTGACAGATAATATAATCTGACACAGAGTTTTGCCTGTGAACATTTGTACATGAGAACAAATATCTCATGGATTCTGGTTGCATGTCTGTAACATTTAATATTCTGCTCCACTTGATGTATTTAATTGAATCTTTTGTGATTGTAGATTCGAGGCTTAGCATGGCCAACACTTCTCGTTAGATGGGTTGCTCAAAGTACAAGGTGCTTCTAGTGAACCATATCTCTTCCCATACATTATCTACTGAATAAGCTCACAGTGCCTTAGTATGGTTGTTCATACTTGTTCTTGACCTGCTAATGAATATACTCGTTAACTATGAGCTGTACTGGACGAATTTTGTTAAATCTGCAAAGCCTTATTTGGTGCTGCTTGCATCCTTTTCCATACAATTTTGGTGCTTGCTTACTAGGAGTCTAGAGATGAATTGCTAAAGCCTAAAACTATAATTATTTAAAAAAAAAAAAAAAAAAAAACACACTTTTAGGCTAAACGGGTTTCACGGGTCGTGTCAGGTGACCCGTGAAATTGCCGTGTCGTGTCGTTTCTGGAGCTCCGACCCGTTAACGTAAACGGGTCGTGTTCGTGTCTAGGTTAAATCGGTCGCTGGTCTTAACGGGTCGTGTCGAGTGACCCGTTTTGCCAACCCTAATTGGGGGCTTGTAGAAGGTCAGGACAACCACTCAATCTTTCAAGGGTGGTCTAGCTATAGCTTTTGGGTGCCCCAAAATCATAAAATTTTCTCTAATTTGTCTGTCTTTTTATGAAATATACCCTTTAAAATTAATTTATTTACCCACCAAAAAATTAATTTAAAAAAAAAAACAACTCCTAACCACCTTTGTTCATGTAGAAAGTCAGGACAACCACTCGATCATTCAAGGATGGTCTAACTATAGCTTTTGGGTGCCCCAAAATCATAAAATTTTCTCTAATTTGTTTGTCGTTTTATGAAATATACCCTCTAAAATTAATTTATTTACCCACCAAATTTTTTTTTTAAAAAAATAAAATAAAATAACCGTGCACCGGTGCCCTCACTTGTTAAAGCCGGTCCCGCAAGCACCGTTTGTATTATTTTGTTTAATCCTTATAATTTACGAATTTATACTATATTATACTATGAGAAAAGCACCCCACGTTTAAGAGGTGCTTTGGACTTTGGAGGCCAAGCAAAACAATTTTTAGATGTTTTTTATGAGAAAAATATCTATTTTTACACTTTATTCTACATCATTACTGACCATTGATTATTCTCTTAATAATTATTGTTAGTTTGACCTCCTTTATCTTGGAATCACACGTGCAGTGCAACAAAGTGTGATAAGATTTTGGAAGTTGAGCTTTGAATACAGCTTGATGAGAAGGGGAAAAGTATGGGGTTCTAGAATTTCAAGGATAAGAGTCAAAAGTTCAAATATGAGTGGGGCCGTCACCTTTTCTTCTTCTTCTTCTTCTTCTTCTTTCTTTTATTTTTTATTATTATTATTAGGATAATATTAGATTTGGAATTGTAATTTAATAATCATGAAGAGGATAATATTACTCACAAAGTACGTAAATTGCTTAATTTGTTTACAAAAATTACATGATAATTCATTTTCTGATTAGAAAAACCAACTTCACATAACATCAAAATTACTTTTTGTTATTTTTTTTTATATGTAGGAAAGGGAATGGGCAATAGGAAAGCTGTTGAGACTGTTAACCTCTAGCATTTATTTATTATGATTATACTGATATAATAATATGCTGGTGTAGTGTTCATATCAGCTCTTTTAGAGGAACAACAACAACTGATGAAATTCATAAATGTAATGGAGATTAAAGGAATAAAGAAAATAGAGATACATAATTTTACGGGTGGTTCAATGTTAGACATTTATGTTCACCACTAGAACTACGTTGTACACTTATTGATAATATGATCGTGTACAAAATGCCCTATCTATGTAGCTTACAAATGATTTGAGTTTAAAATCAACCGAACTTTCTCAAAGCAAAAGAAATAGATGGATTAAAAAGGGGTTGCAGTGGATGACCAAATTACCCTCTGCATAAGATTATTATTTTCTTTATTAAAAAAAAAGGGTGGGGGGGGGGGGGGAACCAAAATAGGAACAAATTCAGAAAACACGAAAAAAAGAAGGGGCTAAAAGTTAATGGAAAAAAACCCAGGAAAATTGGAAAAAAAAAAAAAAAAAAAGAAGAAGCAAAAAGCAAAAATTTAGAAAGAAAATCGAGAAAAGCAAAATCAATCTGAAAAATAAAAACAAAAATTTTGAAGAAAACAAAAGTCAAAAAATGTCGTGACCATTATTAGTTTAGAGATTTTTGCCCTTTTCTTTTTTCCTTTTTTTTTTTTTTTTATGCGGAGGGTTTGGGCCTAAAAATTAGGCTAGACCATTTTTCATAATGAGGCTTGAACTTTTTGAAAATTAGGCTTGGCCCAACGTTTATGCTTCCCCCTCCAGGCTCCAGCACGTAGTCTCTCTATGACACAGTGACACTATGTCACTAACTAATATTAATCTGTGACTTGATATTGTTTTTTTTGGATGAATTGTGACTTGATATTAATGTTAACCGAATGCAGTGAGGTTTGAATGAATTGGAAACACAAAGTGCATAGATGAGCTGCTACCTTCTGAGGAGGAACATAATTTCAAAGGTTTTATATATTATCCATTTTGTGTTTTCATTAGCTCTGCTTGGCTGCTTGCTCCCTTTTTCTCTGCACATTATATATGGCTTCTCCCCTCTCTTTTCCTGGTAGGGGATTCACAGCTCTCCATTTTTGCCATTAACAAAGTTCATATTTTTTCGGATCGGTTGTGTGTCCCAGTGATAGCTAATATTCATCACCATCTGGTCCATTTCTTGCGATTTGAGCAGGAATGCTTCCGAACACATATAGTGGTTTTTCTTTGTTCTTTCTTTGAATAAAATAAAAAATAAAAAATAAAAAAAAATCCTGGGCTTCTGAACTGTCCCTTTTGCTTAATCACAGCAGATTTTTCCACATGATTGAGTCACAGTTTGTCAGTTTGCATGGACATTAACATATAGGGGGATTGAGTTGTTGTGCACGTTTCTAAAGATATAAAGTGAGACTCATTGGTGTGTCCCACCACAAGGGTCCCTTGTGGAACCCACCCATCTCTCTATTCAGGAGACTTTATCCTAACATATAAGAATGTTGACTATTTGAACTGGCTTGTACTTGAGGACAGTCTAGCCATATTGGGAGTCAGGCTGGCGGTCAATCTAATTCATTTCCACTTGACAGGTTGATATTTCCTGCAATTTTAGATATCAATGCCATTGACTCATAAATAGATGTCTAGGTTATGCTTGGCAAACAATTCTTTCGCACTCTTAAAAAAGTCAATTTCATTCCTTTGCTTCACGGATTTTTTTTAAAAAAATATTTTTCTTAAAAAATAAAAAAAATTCAAAATGCATTTCTACTATATATCACATTTATCAATTTAGTTCTCTTTTTCTCTATCAAAACATTTTTTCAAATATATCCTTAAGATCCGCAAATTGAGTGGGGTGCCATATATCATCATATCCAAATCCATTGTTATTTTATGTCCAAAGAGGAAGGACATGAGTAATAATAGAGGCAGTGAGAATAAACGAAGCCTTGTCCGAATAGATAAGGATTTCCTATAGTTAGATTGCTCAAATTTTACAAAAATTTGGATAGGTAATAGAGCAAGTGGTGGGGCACACCATTCTTGAATAGTTGGGTTCCACAATGTCTCTCTCTTAAACTATCCGAATTTATATGAAATTTGAACAACTTAATTGTAGTGAATCTCCGAGCAGGAAGGCCCCCTTACTTGGGCAGAAAAGTCTCTCTCACATACCTAACACTGTCCAAAGAAAATGGAGTATTGAGTAAGTTGAGGGATCCGACTTATATGCAGTTATTTTTATAATAGCAGATTTGCCGTTAAAATTTGAACGATTGAGATTTAATAATAGCAATTTTATTAGACATTGTGAGTGCAAGTGAAAAAAATAAAAAGGTGCTTACTAGAGAGATTTGGGGGAAAAAGAGGATTATTACACAAGGAGTTACCATTTTTTTTCTTGTTAAATTACCACTTATCATAACATCTTAAGGTAATGAGATAAGATAAATTTAATCATTTAGTGAATACTTTAACACTCCCATTCACGTGTGGACTCACATTTCCTTTTAATAGGTGAGGTCCAACACGTTGAATATTTAATTGAAATTGAGTAAATGATAAAGTTAAGGTTCGAATTTAGGACCTTTGACTCTGATACCATGTTAAATCACTACTTCCTTTTAGGATTGAGTCAATATAATTATTTAATAAATACTTTAACGCTACAAAAGGGAGTTAAGAAAAGGAAATTTGAGGTGGTGGCATTACGGATAGGGAAAATTTGTAGTCACTTTTCAACTTCCTCTTTTCCATGCTTCTTCACAATTGCTGGTGTTTTTTTTTTTTTTACCTCTTTTCCTCTTTTGAAAGCCCCAAAAAGAGTTATCTACTAAGAAAAGGCCTCTCACTGTTCCCCACTGCCGTGCCTTCTTCTTCATCATCATCAGAATATATTTGATATTGTAGAATTAATCCAAATGGCTTTTAATTTGTCCCTTTTGCAATCTGTCATATACTACGTACATGTACATATAAGAGTGTTAAAAGGCGAAGACCTTTCGTATAGTTTTATTGGTAAAGCCAACTCCAGTGGAGTGTCTGAAATGGAGTGGATGAGGTTCTGACATGTAAATCAAGGGAACCAGATGACTTTTTTGACTCTTCTTTGGCTCTTTAGCCTTCACTAAAACATCAAAATAATTTACCTTATCTTCTAGATACTTTTTCTTTCCCTTGCCAAACAAGTCTCTGTTTTATTTATTTATTTTATTATTTATTTTTAAGTGCAGACAATTAATCTAGGCAATGATAAAATGGGTACAAATAGATAGATAGCCCACCAGTTTCTTCCCTCACAAGACATTCTTTCTCTAAGTACTGCCTTTTCCTTCTCTTCTTGTGTCAGAAACAGAGAGTCTGCATTCCTCCTCCGTCTCTTACTCTGCTTCTGAGCAGAGTTTGTTGAACGTCAATAGTATGGAAACTGGAGAGGGGAAGACCCCGCAGAAATCAGAAGCGAGAATTCCTCCAAAGAGAGGCCGGGTTACGGTTTGGGCTGTCCAAACCATGGTGGAGGGTGTAAAGACTGGAGCATCAGAGGCTGCAAAGAAAGTAGTCTGCACCGGTAGAGGCTCGGCGTCGACTGTGCCGCTGCCGAGCTCCGACGCTTCAAAGGGGAATTCAAACACCTGACCCAGATGAGAAAAGCACCCCATTTGTGTCCTTTTGCATGGTTTTCTTACGTTCACCTTCTTCTTTTCCCCTTTTGTTTTAGTCTAGACTCTAAAACAGAGTCACTGTGTACCATTGTTTGTTTGCTTATGTAAGAATTAAGTGTTGTAAGCTGAAGTTAACAATGGGGTTTGTCAATGGAGAGAATATGGGGTTTGGTTTATTAGGGATATATACTGCTTTTCTCAATGTGTTATGTCATATATATGTATATAGTTATGAATCTTATGATAAATATGAACTTTTTTGAATTTTAGATTTACCACTGGGATTTCAGTTGTTTTTCTATGTGAAAGAAAACACATATCAATGTCATTTCCCCATTTACTCAAGTTGGTCTACTTATCATCCCACAGAATCTTTTTTTTTTTTTTTTTTTTTTTCTTTGTTGAATATATTATATAGTTGCAACTTATCATAGAAATTAAAACCCATCTGTTTTTATCGTGTGTTCTTTTGGATACAGAAGACAGCTAAGAAATTGTTGTTGGATTCTGGATTTGTTATCTTTCCTCGTTTTGGTTTCTTCTGGTTGTGGGTATATACATATTGATACAGCCTAGTGAAAAATAAAGGTAACAATGAATTTTTTTCATTGCAACTGACTGGCAATGGAAAGGCAGGAAAGCGTTGTAAATGGACATCAGATACTGTGTGATACCCCTTCTATCTCTTGAACCCTGAGGAAATTCTACTGTACGTCTTGTTTAACTTCAATGAAGATAGTGATTGATGTAAATATCTCTTTAATTTATGTGGCACTATTACATTGAGGTACCGATTCTATTGGGCTGGTTTTGAGCTCTCCACAGAGAGAGAGAGAGTGAAAGAGAGAGAGAATCTGAAGGTTTTGTCTTCATACGTGAGACAGCATCAAACTCCGAAAAAAATGGCTCATGTGCTTCCGGCCCACTGGTGCTATCTTTAGATATATGGAGAGACCCCACTTGGTCTCGATCAGTCTCACCCGTTCCTCTCAATTATCTTTTGTTTCATCTCCTTTTCCTTTCTCTTCCAAGAATCAAACCCCATTCACTCTTCCCTGGCCTCTTCCCTATTCCCCACATTGAGAACTAATAAGCTAGCCAATGTCCAAAGTGATCGAAGGCCACCTTCCACCGAATATGTAGAAACTGAAAAAGGAAAAGTTCCGCAAGGAAAAATAAAAATAAAAATTTGTGGTAGACAAACTTGAATTGACAAAAAATAAAAATGAAAATTAAACTTAAGTATAAAGGATAAAGCAACGGTATTAATTTCATTGGTTCTATATTTTAAAATTAAGAATACTTTATCTACTTACTTGACAACCGGAAACAAACAACAAATATTAGTCATCTCTTCATTTTTTCTTCCACTTTGCTTTACTTCTTTCTTAGAATAAAGAAAAGATTTCATCACTAATTTAATATTTAGAACTTTAATGATAAGTATGTAACAATTGACGAAAATACAAAATACTCGGCCAATTTTAGAGAAGATTACATATTTTCAACAAAAGGCAAGCGGAGAAAATTACAATATTCATAAACATCTTCTAGATTCCCTTTATTTAACTCTAACCAAAGGAATTAATCTTTTAAAATTTTGGAAGTTTCAAAAGATTACCTCCATCCAAACACCACGATAAATTAATCTTTCACGAGGTTTTTGATTGTTTCTTTGATGGTTTTCACCTCACATGTTACAAAGTTATGATTGAGCTAAACAAATAATGAGAAGTCAAGTAATATTGGCCTTGTTTGCCAAGTAACATTATATAACAGAATAATGGGTTGTTAATTTTGAAATTAGTAAAAAGTGATGATGTGATATAAAATAAAAAGAATTTGTATAAAAAAAGTGAAAAAAATTCTGTATTGTAGTGAGTTTTTTTATTTGAATAGTAATAAAAAATCATTGATGTGATATAAAAAGCGAAAAAAGTAAGAATGTTTTGATATTAATTGGTATTAAAAAATATGAAAAAGTAAAAAAAAAATACATAAACAATACATGTATTACTGTGTATTGTAATATAGCTAGGCAAACAAGGCCAATATTAGTGGGGGTAATCTACAATAATTAATTTCAGTCAAATGCATGGACCACATCCCTCAGGTGGGGCTTACGCATCAAAATCTTTTGTTGACTTCGTCAGCATCTTACATCAGCTTGCTGCTTGCCTAAGTGGGTTTACGTTGTCATCATCGTCGTCATCATTTCATACCTTTGTCGAAAAACCCAATTGCTACGTGCACGTGTGCTTTTCGACTTACTTAACAACTAAGAAATTTTACACCTGCATAATAAGAAAGTATGGGTCTTGTTTGGCAAAGTATTGTACGGAATAGAATAATAAATTGTTAATTTTGAAGTTAATAATCAGTGATAAATGTGATATAAAATAAAAAGAATTTATATAGAAAAGTGAAAGAAATTTGTATGGTAATGAATTTTTTTTATTTGAATAGTAATAAAAAATTATTAATATGATATAAAAAGTGAAAAAGTTAAAATGTTTTGATGTTGATTGTTATTAGAAAAATGCAAAAATAAAGTGGAAATTGTTTGTGTTATTTGCCAAACAAGGCCTGATCTATTAAAAAAATAAATAAAAAGTATGCACTTAGGGAAGTGATTCATTTCCTTTACAGTCCCTCCCACACAACTCGCACACAATCCCTCTCACATTGTGTAGAATTTATGCATGTGAGTCCCACATATGAGTCCCACACAATATAAAAGAGGGTTGTGTAAAAATTATAAGAGAATCATGTTTCATTTACTTATATTTTGAACGGACACGACACGAGTCTTTACTTTTCTTCAAAGACTAGAAACGTGTTGTTCGTCGGAATAAGATTTGATTGTAGGACACGTGGTCCTCTCTTGTGCTCTGTTTTATGATATTATATTATGTTCAACAAAGGATTGGAATTGTAGTCAAATCCTGCCTCACGTGCCTTGTTCGTCACATATACTTAGGTCTTGTTTGGTTCGTGGAATGGTCATTCCATTAAGAAAAGAAATAGTTATTCCTGAGAATAGAAGGTGGCGAAATGAAATGACTATTCTTATTATTTTGTTTGGTCAAAATGCCAGCTCTAAGCTACACGTGGAATAGGGCGATACAGCTGATGATTTGTCAAACATCACATAACCCCGTTTGGATTCTTCTATTTTATCTCCATTCAAGGTCTGTAATCCATATCACAACCTAGCCTTTACTCCCTGGTACTGACATGCACCTCTTCTTTCTGGTCCCAATCACCACACAAGTCAGTCAGGCCATCCGACCTTTTACACGTCAGAAATTGCTATGTCGGAATGACAAGCTCCTTACTAGAGATATGTTTGGCAAATGAGAGAAAAGGATAATAATTTTCGAGTTACTAAAAGTGATAAATGTGATATAAAATTAAATAAATTTGTCTAGAAATGTAAAAAAAAATTATATTATACTGAATTTTTTTATTTAAATAATAATTAAAAATTATTGATGTAATATAAAAAGTAAAAAAAAAATAAAATGTTTTTGATGTTGATTGGTTTTGAAAAATGTGAACAAATTGAAAAAAAACTTGCGATTTAAAAATGCTAATAAACCCACCAGGAAATCTAAAGCTGGTTAGAAACTTAGTTGGGCCTTGTCCAAGTTTTTATAGCTGAACCAATCCAGCAATGTCTTGTAGGCCTTGCCCATGCATATGTCTCTTTACATTTTGTTATTTATCTTATTAAGAAGAAAGAAATTCTATTGCATCTGTCTCTGTACACATATAAATATTTAATATATTCTATTAGCTTGCGATTTAACCAAAGTAATTTTTAAAATCGCAGTTTGACTTTTAAAATTACAGATTAGTATTTAAAATTATGCGTTTAAAAAAAAAATATTAAATTTCTTGAGATTTGAAAAGGCAATTTTTTTGTATTTTTAAATCACAAATTTTTAAAAATATAATTATCAAATAATTTATTTTCTATAATTTAATCTAAAATCACATTTTTTTTTTACCTACAAAATTGACAACTCTAAACACACCTCTATTCAACATCAGTAATCGATTATTATCTTGGAACCAGGCGTGCAGTCGACCAAAGTGATTGCACGTTGATCTTTGAATAGACGTATAGAAAGGAAAGGGATCCGGATTGTATAACTAGAGAGAGTCAAGGGTCAAAAATTGCATGGATCCAACCCATTTTTCACTATGGCCATGGCCCATGGGGAGCCCAGCAAATCTAGCACGTGACAAAAACCATAGAGGTCCTCACTTTACTCAGCTGTCAGTTTAAACTTGTGCGGACAGCGAGGCATATCTCCTTGGCTGCTGGGGAGTAATCCTGGCTCTAGACAGGCTGTCAACATGATTTCCAGCCCAAGACAAGAGGGCATATGATTGTGCGCTATGGACAGATAACCACAAAATCCGTTTTGAGAACATTGCAATCCGAGAGGCACAAAGAAATGCGACGGGTCTCATTTTTTTGTTTTTTAATGGTAATAAGAATTTATTAATTTGATATAAAGGTAAAAAGAATGAGTTTTATTATTTATTTATTTATTATTATTATTATTAGGATAATATTAGATTTGAAATTGTAATTCAATAATCATGAATAGGATAATATTACTCACAAAGTACGTAAATTACATAATTTGTTTACAAAAATTACATGATAATACATTTTCTGATTAGAAAAACCAACTTCATACAACATCAAAATTACTTTTTGTTATTTTTCTTATATGTAAGAAAGGGAATGGGAAATAAGAAAGGTGTTGGGACTGTTCTTACTTGTCTCCACATCAAACATCACGACCAAAAAGAAGAAAAAAAAGAAAAAGTTCAATTCATATAATTTTAAGACAAGAAAATAAAAAAAATTACAAATAGGAGAGGAGAAGGCACATGTAGTGTTACAATGAATTACATTGTGCTCTTATTGATAATATGATTGTGTACAAAATGCTTTATCTACATAGCTTACAAATAATTTGAATTTATTCAAATCCAATATAATTTTAATCAAACCTCTTCATTTAAAGTAATTTAATCTCTTCAAATATCTAAATCTAAGATAATTCAAATATGCTCTAACACCAATCTCCCATTTCCAAAATTAAACCATCAGTATTTGCAATTTGGTGAAGCATATCATCCCCCTTCTTAAGCACTAAAAAATGACAAATTAGATTAGATAAGAGACAAACAATTAAAACTCCATCAAATCCAAGAATGTTTTACTAGAAATATGCATTCTGGAAAGCATTCAAAATTATATTTACAACTAGACATGCATCGACCACTTTCTTGACCACTTAACAGAGTTAGGCATGGACCATTCCTTGGCCATCCTCTACCGAATACGCTACAACAATCATGTCCTGTGACTTGTGAGTTGGACATATCCAATCATATCCAGATGTTGCTCAGGTTTACCAATTAGAATCAACCAAACTTCCTCAAAGCAAACGAAATAGATGGACAAAAGGGCTTGCAGTGTCTCCCCTTCCACCCAAAAAATGACAAAATTACCCTCCAAATTAGATTTTTTTTTTTAATAGAAAAAAAAAACTGAAAATCGGAACAAATTCAGAAAACACGAAAAAAAGAGGTAAAAAGTTAATGAAAAAAAAACCAGGAAAATTGAAAAAGACAAAAAAAAAAAAAAAAAAAAAGAAGCAAAAATTTAGAAAGAAAATCGAGAAAATCAAAATCAAGCTGAAAAAAAAAAAAATATTGAAGAAAACAAAAGTCAAAAAATGTCGTGACCATTATTAAGAATTTTTCATTTTTTTAGAGATTTTTGCCCCCTTTTTTTGTTCTATTTTTTTTTTAATTTTTAATTTTTTATGCAGAGGATTTGGGCCTAAAATATGGAATATCTTTTCTTGGAAGGGGATTCACAGCTCTCTATTATTGCCCTTAACACTCATTTTTCGGATTGGTCGTGTCCCTGTGATAGCCGATATTCATCACCATCTCTTGCGATATGAGCGGGAATGCTTCCAAACACATATAATGGTTTTTCTTTGAATAAAAAAAATTAAAAATTAAAAAAAATAATAATAATCCTGGGTTTTTGAACTGTCTCTTTTGCTTAATCACAGCAGATTTTTCCTCATGGTTGAGTCACGGTTTGCATGGACATTAACATATAACGATGTTGACCATTTGAACTGGCTTGTACTTGAGGACAGTCTAGCCATATTAATATATTAATCTAATTCATTTCCCACTTGACAGGTTGATTTTTCTTGCAATTTTAGATATCAATGCCATTGACTCATAAATAGATGTTTAGGTTATGCTTGGCAAACAATTCTTTCATAGTCTTAAAAAAGTCAATTTCATTCCTTTGCCTCACGATTTTTTCTTTTTTTTTTAAAAAAATTCTTAAAACAAAAAATTCAAAACTCATTTTTACTATATATCGCATTTATCAATTTCGTTCTTTTTTTCTCTCAATACTTTTTTCCAAATATATCCTTAAGATCCGCAAATTGAGTGGGGTGCTATATAATATCATATCTAAATCCATTGTTAATTTATGTCCGAAGAGGAAGGACATGAGTAATAACAGAGGCTATGAGAAAGAAAAGAAGTCTTCTCCGAATGGATAAGGATCCCCTATAATTAGAATGCTCAAATTTTACAAAAATTTGGATAGCGTAATAGAGCAAGTTGTAGGGCACATCATTCTCCAACAGTTGGGTTCCGCAGTGTCTCTCTCTTAAGCTATCCGAATTTATATGAAATTTGAACAACTTAATTGTAGTGCATCTCTGAGCAGGAAGGCCCCCTTACTTGGGTAGAAAAGTCTCTCTCACATACCTAACGTTGCCCAAAGAAAATGGAGTATGGAGTAAGTTGAGGGATTCGACTTATATGTAGTTATTTTTATATAGTAGATTTGCTGTTAAAATTTGAACGGTTGAGATTTAATAATAGCAGTTTTATTAGACATTGCGAGTGCAAGTGAAAAAAAAAAAAAAGGTGCTTACTAGAGAGATTTGGGGGTAAAAGAGGATTATTACATAAGGAGTTACCATTTTTTTTCTTGTTAAATTACCACTTATCATAAAATCTTAAGGTAATAGGATAAAGTAAATTTAATTATTTAGTGAATACTTTAACACTCTCATTCACGTGTGGACTCACATTTCCTTTTAATAGGTGAGGTCCAACACGTTAAATATTTAATTGAATTGGGGTGAACGATGAAATCAAGGTTCGAACTCAAGACCTTTAGCTCTAATACCATGTTAAATTACTACTTGCTTTTAGAATGAGATAAATTTAATTATTTAATGAATACTTTATTTAAGGAAAGGAAATTTGAGGCGGTGGCATTACGGAGAGGGACAATTTTTAGTCCCTTTTCATCGTCCTCTTTTCCATGCTTATTTACAATTGCTGGTGGTTTTTTTTTTTTTTTTTTTACCTCTTTTCCTCTTAATTCGACGTTGTTTGTGTAAAATTACTAACGGTTAAATCTGTCACTATACTATATACATGTACATAAATATAAGAGTGTTAAAAGGTGAAGACCTTTTCGAATGAGATAAATTTAATTATTTAATGAATACTTTATTTAAGGAAAGGAAATTTGAGGCGGTGGCATTACGGAGAGGGACAATTTTTAGTCCCTTTTCATCGTCCTCTTTTCCATGCTTATTTACAATTGCTGGTGGTTTTTTTTTTTTTTTTTTTTACCTCTTTTCCTCTTAATTCGACGTTGTTTGTGTAAAATTACTAACGGTTAAATCTGTCACTATACTATATACATGTACATAAATATAAGAGTGTTAAAAGGCGAAGACCTTTTCGTATGGTTTTATTGGTAAAGCAAACTCCAGTGGGGTGTCTGAAATGGAGTGGTTGAGGCTCTGACATGGCAAAGAATTCATTGTGGTCTACGCATGAATCCTGTAAATCAAGGGAACCAGCTGACTTTTTGACTCTTCACTAAAGCATCTTTTAGATACTTTTTCTCTCAACAATCTTTTTTTTTTTTTTTTTTTTTTTTAAAATTTTTTAATTTTTGTTTGACATCTTCCTAGGATGGGAATTTGAACTAACGACCTCCGTTTTAAAAGACGTGATCTCCAATCGATTGAACTACTTCTTGAAGACTTCTTTTACTTTTTTATGTGCTTTGTAGTTTGTACACGACGAGAAAATGCTACATGTACTCACATTTTTATAAAGAAAGTTTTACTAATATGATGATGTGGAACTTATTCATTGGTACTCGTATCATTTTTTTTTATTAATTGTTTTGATCATCTTTAATAAATAAGTTTTACATCAATTAATAAAGCTTCATTTATAAAAGTTTTAAATATATGTAGCATTTATCATACACAATTAATCTCTCTATTTTATTTTTTTATATTTTTATTTAAGCGTAGACAATTAATCTAGGCAATGATAAAATGGGTAGTAATGAACATCAAAAGTGGTGCCTTCTACATACTTTTTCTCCCAAGATTCTTCTTTACTTCTTTATGTGCTTTGTACCCGATTAATCTCTCTCTGTTTTATTTTATTTTAATTTAATTTAAGTGCAGACAATTAATCTATTAAATGATGAAATAGGTACCCTAACTTAAACATGCCGTTAAAGAGTCAAAATTGCCCTTTGTTGCATGGTCACTGGCCTCTAGAAGGTGCCTTCTTTGTTTGAAAAAGCCCCTTTTAATTTGGGGGGTGGGAGAGGGGAAGGAATGTTGGGATTTCGTAGGTGTTATGCTTCTTGACTTTTATATAAATTTAAACAGTATAAGAGAGAAGATTTATGGCCCAATCTACCTCGGTAGCTCATAACAAGAAATCCCATTCTAAGAATGTTGTGCTTAGTTTATATAAATATGTGCATAAATTTATATATATATATATATATATATATATATATATATATATATATATATATATATATATATATATAGGCGTAAGTATCTATCATACATGATATTAATATAGGGGAAAATATATTTACATCTTCTAACTATTAAGTAATTTGTTATGTTCCTTGAACTTTCAATTTGTACAATATCTCCCTTTTGGCCTTTTGTGCAAAAAAAAAAAATGACAAAATTGATTCTGATAAAAAAAGAAAAGAAAAGAAAAAAGACCAACAAAACAAAAACTAAAAAAGCAAAAAAAAAAAAAAAAAATTCAGGAATATGTTTTTTTGTTCCCAATTTTTTTTTTTAACTTTTTTTTTTATCATGAATTTTTTTGTTTTTGTTTTTTTTTTTGCGTAAAAATGAGAAATTGGACAAATTAAAAGTTTAGACATTACAAATTAATTAATAGTTAGAGAAAATAAGAACACTTTTCACAAGTGATGGAGAAATATCACATCTCTATCATGAATTTCTCTTTGTTGACCATATAAGTATAGCTCTTGCTGGCACTACTGACAGCATACCCAAAAGAACACAAAATTATGCAGTCAAATAAATGTCTTTGAACCCATGACAAATATAAGTAAGAGTAATTGGAAACTGAATTTAATTTTTAAAATTAAAATTAATTATTTTTTTTAAAAAAAAAAAAAAAACAGCTGTCAAGTGATATGCTTCTGAAACTAGAATTCCATTTTCTTTCTTTGAATTCAACTCCAATTTCACCAGTGTTCACATAACCTGACTCAACTTGCACATGCCCTCGCACTGTTTGGTCTATATTTCGATATATAGCCCACCAATTTCTTCCCTCACAAGACAAGACATTTCTAACTGCCTTTTCCTTCTCTTCTTGAGTCTGTACTCCTCCTCCGTCTCTTACTCTGCTTCTCAGCAGAGTTTGTTGAGCTTCAGTGCCTCTTTATACTATTCAAAACAATGGAAACTGGAGAGGGGAAGACCCCGCAGAAATCAGAAGCGAGAATTCCGCCACAGAGAGGCAATCAGGTTAAGGTTTGGGCTGTCAAAACCATGGTGGAGGGTGTAAAGACTGCAGCATCAGAGGCTGCAAAGAAAGTAGTCTGCGCCGGTAGAGGCTCGGCGTCGACTGTGCCGCTGCCGAGCTCTGACACTTCAAAGGGGAATTCAGACACCTGACCCGGATGACAAAAGCACCCCATTTGTGTCCTTTTGCATGGTTTTCTTACGTTCACCTTCTTCTTTTCCCCTTTTGTTTTAGTCTAAAACAGAGTCGCTTTGTACCATTGTTTGTTTGCTTCTGTAATAATTAAGTGTTGTAAGCTGAAGTTAACAATGGGGTTTGTCAATGGAGAGAAAATGGGGTTTGGTTTATTAGGGATATATACTGCTTTTCTTGATGTGTTATGTCATATATATGATAAATATGAACTTTTTGAATTCTAGATTTTACCGCTGGGATTTCAGTTGTTTTTCTATGTGAAAGAAAACATATATCAATGTCATTTCTCCATTTACTCAAGTTGGTCTGCTTATAATCCATCAGAATCTTTCTTTCTTTCTTTTTTTCTTTTTTTTTTCTTTATTGAATATATTATATAGTTACAACTTATCATAGAAATTAAAACCCATCTGTTTTTATCATGTGTTCTTTTGGATACAGAAGACAGCTAAGAAATTGTTGTTGGATTCTGGATTTGTTATCTTTCCTGGTTTTATTGGTTTCTTCTGGTTGTGGTATATACATATTGATACAGCCTAGTGAAAAACAAAGGTAACAATGAATTTCTTTCATTGAAACTGACTGGCAATGGAAAGCGTTGTAAATGGACATCAGATACTGCGTGATACCCCTTCTATCTCTCGAACCCTGAGGAAATTCTACTGTCTTGTTTTTCTTCAATGAAGATAGTGAATGATGTAAATATCTCTTTTATGTGGCACTATTACATTGGGGTACCAATTCTATTGGGCTGGTTTTGAGCTCTCCACACACACACACACACACACACACACACACAGAGAAAAGTAGTCATGAGCAGACAGAAAAGTAGTCATAAGCAGAGAGAAAAGCCTTCACGATTCCATTTTGCTTCTTATAACTCACTTTTTAAATCGGTTTATATGTTTATAAAAAGAAAGCGTTTTAGCATAAATATTAGAAGCTTGTATGCTATTTTGATCTCCTGTCTATACTTGGAAGTTTTAGGTACAGCAAGGTTTGACCAAAAAAAGAGGGGGAAAAAAAAAGGTAAGCAGGTTTCTATTTCTAATGCAAGCATGTGAAAAATGGAAATATCTAGCTCTATTGGCAATATAATTGTCCTATTACATTGTAATAGGCAGGACATCCGGGCCCATTGTTTAGACATACTGTTCGAATACGTTCGGACAAGTGGAGTCCTACCCTATTACAGTGCAATATGACAGCGCTATTGTAAAGAATTTCATTGGCCCTAGCTATCTCACTGTTGGACTCCTTGTGCCTGAGAATTCTCAATTTCCTGGGCCTAGGTTGAGAATTACTGCTGAAAATCAATGGGTGTTTTTAGTATTAAAGCCGAACAAATAAACTCAGTAAACACGGTATTAGAATCCACAGCGACCATTCCTTGTGTGACAAGAAAATACCAAGAGAGAGAGAGAGAGAGAGAATCTGCGCACTATCCAAGACATATTTGTCTATTCTGAATTAAGGTTTGTCTTCGTACGTAAGAGAGCATCAAACTCTGAAAAAAATGGCTCATGTGCTTCCCACTAGTGCTATCATCTTTAGATATATAGAGAGACTCCACTTGGTCTCCATCAGTCTCACCCGTTCCTCTCAATCATCTTTTGTTTCATCTCCTTTTCCTTTCTCTTCCAAGAATCAAACCCCATTCATTCTTCCCTCTTCGCTATTCCCCACATTGACAACTAATAAGCTAGCCAATGACTAAAGAGATCGAAGGCCACCTTTAATTTCCACCGAAGAGATGTCAGATCATCATAGCAACAAAATTTGACGAACTAATTGAAAGAGAGCTCACCTTTTCTTTTTTTTACCTTATCTTTTTTTTGCTAACTTTTCAATGATTTCACCCTCATCTTTTTTGGGTTTACTGATCATTACAGTCAATCTTTTGCAGAGAGAGAGAGAGAGAGAGAGCGAAACTAGTTGTGAATTGAATGTTAAATGAATAAAAGTGAATATTTGATTGGATAAAGAGATTAAATCAAGAAAACTAAAAGAAAAAGGATTTAACGAAAATGGTTTGGAAAAAAATAAAAAAAGAAATGGAACGAAGAACAAAAGTTGTATAGATTTACAAGAATTATGCGAATATATAGAAACTTACAAAGGAAAAGTTCCGTAAAGAAAAATAAAAATTTGTGGTAGACAAACTTGAATTGACAGAAAATAAAAAATGAAAATTAAACTCAAGTATAAAGGATAAAGCAACGGTATTTCATTGGTTCTATATTTTAAAAATAAGAATACTTTATCTACTTACTTGACAACCGGAAACAAACAACGAATATTAGTCATCTCATCATTTTTTCTTTCACTTTGCTATACTTACTTCTTAGGATAAAGAAAAGATTTCATCACTAATATAATATTTAGAACTTTAATGATAAGTACGTAACAATTGACGAAAATACGTAACCTAGCGTAACTAGCGTTTGGTTTGAAAAATTTAAAATTCTTAATTTGGGCATCCACGTTCTAAGGAATATGTTATGCGTGTTAAAAAAATTGTTCTCTATATATCTTTTGTTTTCGATTGGTTCTCACGAACAAACAATAAAAAACACAAAATACTCGGCCAATTTTAAAGAAGAATACACATTTTCAACAAAAGGCAAGCGGAGAAAATCGTAGTATCCATAGACATCTTTTAGATTCCCTTTATTTAACTGTAACAAAAGGAATTAATCTTCTAAAAATTTTGAAAGTTTCAAAAGTTTACCTCCATCCAAACGCTAGCTATGGTAAATTAATCTTTCACGAGATTTTGATTGTTTCTTTGATGATTCTCACCTCCCATGTTACAAAGTTATGATTGAGCTAAACAAATAATGAGAAGTCAAGTAGTATTATTTCAACAAAGAATTTGATTTTGACCAACCCCTCTCTCTCTAGTAATGGGAAATGACGATCGATTTAATTAAAAATTAAAAATTAAAAAATAAAAAATTCACAATCTCATAGAGTCATATGCGTGGACAAAGCAAAAGGCCTGTTTATACAAAATGGATTAGTGGGGGTAATCTACAATAATTAATTTCAGTCAAATGGGTTTAGCTGGATTGATTACACATCCCTCAGGTGGGGCTTACGCATCAAAATCCTCTGTTGACTTCATTATCATCTTACATCAGCCTGCACAAGACACAAGTGGGTTTATGTTGTCATCATCGTCGTCATCATTTCATACCTTTGTCGAAAAACCGAAATGCTATGTGCACTCACACGTGCACGTCCGTACTTTTCGACTTACTTAACAGCTAAGAAATTCTACTCCTACATAATAACAAAGTATGGGCTTTGTTTGATGAGGTGTTATACAGAACGGGATATTAGATTATTAATTTTAGAATTAGTAAAAGGTGATAAATGTGATATAAAGTATAATGAATTTGTATAGAAAAATGAAAAAAAATTTATATTATAGTAATTTTTTTTTATTTGAATAATAATAAAAAATTATTGTTATGATATAAAAAATGAAAAAAGTTAGAATGTTTCGATGTTAATTATTATTAGAAAACGTAAAAATAAAGTGAGAAATTTTTGTGTTATTTGCCAAACAAGACCCGATCTAAAAAAGAAAGAAAATATGCACTTAGGGAAGTGATTTCCTTACAACCTCTCACATAATTTTCACACAACCCTTCTCACATTGTGTGGGATCAATGCATGTAGGTCCCATATGTAGGTCTCACACAATGTGAGAGGGAGTTGTATAGCAGTTATAAGGAAATCATTTTTCGTGCACTTATGGGGTTGTTTGGCAAGAACGTGAACGGTACACAGTAGTGCGTTTTACTGTTCATGTACTTTCTGTTTTTATTTTTTTCTTATTTTTTTTAATAACAATCAATATTAAAACATTCTCACTTTTTTTACTTTTTATATCACACAAATAATTTTTTATTACTATTCAAATAAAAAAATTCACTACAATACAAAATTTTTTCACTTTTTTATACAAATTCTTTTTATTTTATATCACATTATCATTTTTTTTCTAATTTCAAAACTAACAACTTACTACTCTATTATGTATATATCTTTATCAAATAACCCTATGTTTTAGACTAACACAACACGAGTCTTCATTTTTATTCAAAGACAAAAAAAACGTGTCGTATTCTCATGTCATCATCGTCAGAATAAAAGATTTGATTGGACAAGGACACGTGGTCCTCTCTTGTGCTCTGCCTCACATGCCTTGTCCGTCACGTATAAACCTTCTAGATTCCCATGGCTTTGGCTAGATTTTTTTTTTTTTTTTTTTTCCAGATATGTTTAGGGCTTGGTTGCACGTGCATTAGACATGGGAGTATGAGATTATTGGTGATAAGATCAAGCTCATGATGTGCTTGTTTAGGACAAAGATTTTTTGTAATTTCAATTTTAGAATATCTGTAATTGAGCTATTTGAATTGTGTGTAATTTGAACTAATTAATGATATTATAAAAAAGACTTTTATTATATTCTTATCCTTTCAAAGATTATGTAACTTCTAAAATTATTATTAGATCAAAATTTAATAATAATTCATTTAAAATGTAATGATAATTGTCATATTTAGAGGGACAAAGAGGGAGACAAAAGTTTTAATTCTAACAATATTACTCAATCTGATCAGTTTTATTCTTATAATTTTTCTTTTGAACAGTTTTATAAAGATAGAATTGTAAGGCTCACTTGCCCCGTTAGCCTAGGGTGTGGGCCTTGCTGTTCAAAATAATTGGATTTCGTAACACTTTTCTCTAACATGCACCTCGTACAACCAATAATAAAAAAAAATTATTGTTCTCCGTTTTATATCCGAAGTTTTTATTGTCATTCAAATGCCACACCTTATTACCATATTGATAGGTGCCCTATATTTGTTATTGTATTACAAAAATAACATAAAATGTTTATTCCGCTTCCCAATCTTTTTTTCTTTTTGTCGAATGTGTCCAAACCAATGTAAAATATTGCATGTTTTACCCGAAGTTAGTTTTTTTTTTTTTTTGAAGAATTACCTGAAGTTAGTTAAATTCAAATAATGATAATATATATATATATATAAATGTGTGTGTTTTGTGTGTTGAAGATTTTCGTACCACATCAACTTCAAGTCATCAAGTTAAGAAAAGAGTTTGGTCATACTTTGAAGACCAGACAAAAGTATGTCCTTGCTGGCATGACCTTTGAACTGGGAAATAGATAATTCAGGCTCTTTCGTACTTCCCCCGTCAAAATGCCAGCTCTAAGCTACAAGTGGAATAGATTCGTTGTACGAATGTGTGTGAAAAGGGAAATGCTGGGTCCCATGTGAAAATAGGAAAGTAAACCCAATATATGGACTAGGCTGGCCTTATTAATAATAAGCCAATACAGCTGATGATTTGTCAAACGTCACATAATCCTGTTTGGATTCTTCTATTTTATCTCCATTCAAGGTCTGTACTCCATTTTATAATCCTAGCCTTTACTCCCTGGTAGTTGGTATTGACATAGTGACATGCACCTCTTCTTTCTGGTCCCAATCACACAAATTAGTTGGACCATCCAACCTATTACACGTCAGAAACACGGAAACAGAAGATTCCGTAATAAGGGATATGTTTGGCAAATGAAGGAACGGAGCAGGTTGGGCCTTATTAATAATAAGCCAATACAGCTGATGATTTGTCAAACGTCGCATAACCCCATTTGGATTCTTCTATTTTATCTCCATTCAAGGTATGTACTCTATTTTACAATCCTAGCCTTTACTCCCTGGTAGGCTGGTATTGACATAGTGACATGCACCTCTTCTTTTTGGTCTCAATCACCACACAAGTTAGTTGGACCATCCGACCTATTACACGTCAGAAACACAAAAACGGAAAATTTCGTGATAAGGGGTATGTTTGGCAAATGAAGGAACGGAGCAGGCTGGGCCTTATTAATAATAAGCCAATACAGCTGATGATTTGTCAAACGTCGCATAATCCCGTTTGGATTCTTCTATTTTATCTCCATTCAAGGTCTGTACTCCATTTTACAATCCTAGCATTTACTCCTTGGTAGACTGGTACTGACATAGTGACATGCACCTCTTCTTTCTGGTCCTAATCACCACACAAGTTAGTCGGACTATCCGACCTATTACACGTCAGAAACACAGAAACGGAGGACTCCATAATAAGGGGTATGTTTGGCAAATGAAGGAACAGAGCAGAATAATGAAAAAGTTTTGTATTATAGTAATTTTTTTTTATTTGAATAGTAATAAAAATTATTGATGTGATATAAAAAATGAAAAAAAGTTAAAAATGTATAAAATTTGGAAAAAAAAAAAATTAGAATGCACGATTATGCATTGTTTGTGTAACTTGCCAAACATACCCCTTGATAAATAATTTTTAGAGCTGACTTGATAGTGTCATGTGAATAATTTTTTTTTTTGGGCTAACATTGTATTACGTCATAGAGTAAGGGAGCAGGTTGTAATCATTTTTCTTATTCAATTAAAAAAAAGAAAAGAAAAAGAAAAAAGAAGAAAGGGAGCAGGTTGTAAAATTCTCTAACATTATCACTCCTTTAGGAAAAAGTGAAAAACGCACACAAGGTTTTAGAGGTGCCTCAAGGTCCAAAAGTAAGGATTTTTTTTTTTTTTTTTTGACATTTTTTAATGTGAATAAATATATTTAGATTCGTAGGGTTATTTAGGTTTCCGATTTAAAAAAGTGCGAATTTAAAATGCGTGATGTGAAAAAGTGATTTTTAAAACTGCAGTTAAACATTTGGTAAAATCGCAGATTAACATTTAAAATTATGCATTTTTAAAAAAGTACTCAATTTCTTGCGATTTGAAAAAATAATTTTTTATATTTTTAAATCGTAAATTTTTAAAAACATAATTTTTAAATAATTTATTTTCTACAATTTAATCTAAAATCACACTTTTTACGTACATAATCACAATTCCAAACTCACCTCTTTTCACCGTCAGTAATCGATTATTATCTTGGAACCAGGCGTGCAGTCCACCAAAGTGGTCGCACATTGATCTTTGAATAGACATTTAGAAAGGAAAGGGATCCGGATTGTATTACTTGAGAGAGTCAAGGGTCAAAAATTACCCGGATCCAACTCATTTTTAACTATGGCCATGGCCCATAGGGGAAGCCCAGCAAATCTAGCACAAAAACCATGGGGTCCTAACTTTTGACTTTACTCAGCTGTCAGTTCAAACTTGTGGCATATACCCCGTTGACTGCTGGGGAGTCATCCTGGCTCTAGACAGGCTGTGAACGTGATTTTCAGCCCAATACAAGAACAGAAATGTCTCTTGCAATTGTTCGGCAGGAGATAATAGATATGGGATGAATCTCACGTGGGATCTATATAATAAATTTTGAGATTTATTCGTTTTTTAATTTTTGTACAACAGTTACATAATTGTTGTGCAGGAATCATATCTCATACAAGAGAGCAACAAAATCCGTTTTGAGAACATAGCAATCCAAGAGGCACAAAAAAATGTGACGGGTGTGTTTGGCAACCCACTCTCATTTCTGTTTTTTTTTTTTTTTTTTTAATAGTAATAAGAATTGATTGATGTGATATAAAGGTTAAAAGAGTGAATTGTCAAGTCAAATCGGCTCACTAATATGCTAATATTCATTGTTTTATAGGTTAACTGGAGGAACTTTCCAGAAGCTTATGTCACTGTACTGAAAATTGTCCTAACAAAACATATGAAGAAAAAGTAATTTCAAAATTTTGAACAAGCATTTCTCTTCTGAACCAAGAGAAGAGGAAGCCAAATGGGTATGGGATAGAGAGCCATTGAAGCTTTATCTCTTATGTTCATGCATCGATCGAGCTTCAGCTATTGCTATTGCTCTTCATCTATAAATAAATAGATCGAACAAGAGACTTAGCCAAAATTAAGTATATCCTTTTTTGTACTCGGTACGTATGTTGTTTTGCCATGTTGGCTTTTAGCCATGTTTGGCCAAGCTGTAAATTTTCATGTGGGGCTAGATTTCACTCTCCCTCTCTTTTTTTCACTTCTTTAAAAAAAAAAGTCAAATAAAAAATATTCTCTTTTTTTTTTTTTCGTTTTTTTTTTTTTTTTTTTCACTTTTTATATCACATCAATAATTTTTTATCATTATCCAAATAAAAAAATTAACTACAATTTTTTTTTTTTTACTTTTCTATAAAATAATTCTAAATTTTTTTTATACTTTATATCACATCAATCACTTTTTACTACTATTTAAATAAATATTCCACAATTACAACCATTTGCCAAACAAGCCCCAAGACTTTGCCTCCATGCAAGTGGCCGATGGAAGACGTTTTTGGTGCGGGTTCACCGTTCCCGCATCAAAATCTTCGTTGACGTCAGTGTCTTCCGTCGTCATCGTCAATGGATCATCATCCAATGAGCTGCAACTTGCAATAGGGGTGTACAAACGAAGCGGTTATAACCATTTTAAAACCGCTAACCGCATAACTGTATAACCGCATAACCGCTTTCAAAAGCGATTATAAATAACCGCTAGGGTTGAACATGGGGCGGGGGGGGGGGGGGGCGGGGATGCCCATTTTTTGGCACCGCCCCGCACCCCTGCGGGTTGCGAAAATCGCACCCGCAAACCGCACAAAATGGGGAAAACCCGTGCGGTGTGGGGTGATGCGGGGTGGGGGTGATGCGGGGCGGGGGGTGCAGGTTATGCGGGGATATGCGGGTTTAATACCTAGATCTAGAAAAATGATAAACCAAACCAAAGCTAGATTTTCTCAGGAACCAAACAAGAAAATCAGATTCAAACAATACCGAATTCAAACAAAATCAGATTCAAACAGGAAAATCACAAACAAATCACAACAACCAGACTCAAACAAATCACGAAAAAGGGATGAGAGGCCACTGACCTCAGGATCGGCGACTCGGCGATGCCTCTTGAAGCGAACGTCGACGATCTACCCACCGTTCCCGGTCTCGCCAACCCTGACGTTCCCACAGAACCGGTGACTCGGCAAGGCCTATCGACTTCCATATTTCCATTGGAGCAGAAGCAGCACTACGGAAATCGTGAAGAAGAAGAAGAAGAAGAAGAAGAAGAGGGGAAGGGTGCGGCGCTAGGGATTAGGAAGAAAAGAAAAGAAAAAATGGGAAAGGGGGGGCGCGGCTCTGCTAGGGTTAGTACTTAGTAGGTTTTTTTTTTTTTTTTTTTTTTTTTTTTTTTTTTTTTTAACTGTGCGGGGTGGGTATTGTGCGGGGCGGGGTGGGTCCCCGGGGTTTTTTTAAACCCCAACTCGCAACCCGCCTCGCCCCGCACGGGTATATCAATTTTTGACCCGCACCCGCAAAAAATACCTAAAACCTGAGATTTTAGGGGCGGATTGGGGCGGGGATGCGGGTTGGGGCGGGGGATGCGGGTATTTGATCAGCCCTAATAACCGCTAATCGCTTAGGCGGAGGCGGTTAGCGGTTATAGGGTTTGGAAAAAGCAGTTAATAACTGCTAACCGCTTATATATATATATATATATATATATATGTTTAAAAAAAAAAAAAAAAAAACCTTAAAAACCTGGGGGACTAGAGAGGGGCGTCGTTTTGGGCATTGCTAAGTCCCAAAACAACGCCGTTTTGGACAGTATATAAAGACCTTTTAGTCTCTTTAGGGTTTCAAACTTAGCCTCTTAGTCTCTTTATTCCGCCGTTTGCCTCTCCAGTGTCTAGCGTCCCTGCCGTCCAACCTCTCGGCCCTCTCCTAGTCTTGGTCTCCTGCCTCTCCGTCGCTGCCGACTGCCGTTCCTTTCCGCTCAGCTCAAGTTAGACTGCTAGCTACTATGTAAGCATGCTTTAGGGTTTCAAAGACTTTAGGGTTTTCTGCTTTGGTGCTTCTGCTTTGTGCTTCTTCTGTGATGGGTTTTCTTTAGATCTATGATTCTGTAATGCTTCTGCTTTGATCGGTTTTCTATTTTATTTTTCTGCTTTGATCGGTGCCTAATCCTGTTTTTTTTTTTTTTGCTTTCTCCCTTTCTTTTCCTTTGATTTTTGAGGAGTGTCCTTTACTCAATATCAGTTTCTGCCCACCAACAGAGGAAGATATTCCAGAAGGAAAGAGTTTGGCAATCTTTTATATCTTTCTTAATTTCTACCCATCTTGCTTTTGCTCCACATATTTTCGTAGATCTGTTTGTAATGAATTGTTATGGTTGCATATTTTCGTAGATCTGTTTGGATTGAATTGTTATGATTGTACTGGAAGTAGACGTAAATTTTCAAGAGTTTTTCGCCTACTGTTTCTCTGTTTAAGGAGATTGATCTGATTAAGATTTTGAGGCAAAACATAAACTACAAAACCCAATAACAGGGGCCTTCAAGGCACTCGAAAGGTTCAAAATTTACTTTAGATACTTCAAAATTGTTTTTGTGTTAAAATTTCATTATCCCATTGTATAATGTAATGGCAAAAACTAAAATAGTTAATTATCTTAATATATATTTAATGCTATTTTATATTACAACAAGTGAACTATTTTGGTTTCTGCCATTAACATCCTGCGTTGAACCATGTACTATGTCTTCCACTACTTCACTTGTTGGTACCATTTTAACTACTCTTCCATTGGTAGATAATCTTGAGGATGATTCAAACTGTCGCATTTCCATAATAAAAACTTTGATGAAGGTAAATGTTTATAAATTAGTTGAAACTTTTCATTTGTGCAATTATTATTTTTGAAACTTACTTTTCAATTAACTAAAGCTTATTCTTTTGTAGATGGCGCTCAATCAAGAACAACAACATCATTGGAC